>NC_084474.1:11585199-11888229 GCF_027409185.1 Cynocephalus volans
AAAAGACACACACACACACACACATCAAAGACAATGACCAGCTCTAAAAGAGCTTTCAAAGACAACTGGGGAAATTTGAATATTGATTGGATTTCAGAAATTATTAGGGATTTTTTTTTTTTTTTTTTTTTTTTTGGTAATTTCCTCACTTGTGGTAATGATATTTTGGTTATATAGGAGAATTTCTCTATTCTTAGGATATAAAGGCATAAACATGTAGGGTGAAGTGTTACAGTATCTAATTTATTTTCAAATTATTTGGCAAAATACATGTGTGTCAATATATGCAACGGTGCTTCAAAAAGTTCATGGGAAGATTTGAATTATCTTTTAATTCTATTTGTCCATAAACTTTTTGAAGTGTCCCTGTATCTACAAAAACAAAGCAATTCCATCAAAACATTTACAGTTAGAATAAATACAGGTGCTCATTGGACTTTTCTTTCAACTTTTCTGTATGTTTGAACACCTTCATAATAAAATTTGGAAGCAAAATACAAACAAAAAGAATAGTATTTGACCACACGTTCCCCCTAATTATCTGGATCCTTTATCTACAACCTTATGTGGTCAAAGTCTTGACAGAAATGCACCACATCATGTCTCCACGTCCTCCCTCTTGCCCACTCCGCAAGGCACTCTAATTTTATCTCTCTTGCTTTAGTCTGTTCAGGCTGCTATAACAGACCATAGACTGAGTGGCTTATAAACAACAGAAATTTATTTCTCACAGTTCTGGGAGCTAAGAAGACCAAGATCAAGGCACCAGCGGGTCTGGTGTCTGGTGAGGTTCACAGATGACTGTTTTTGCTGCTATGTCCTCATGTGGTGGGAAGGGACGAGGGAGCTCTCTTGGGCCTGTTTTATAAGAGCATTAATTTCATTCATGATATGACCTAATTAATTCCCAAAGGACCCACCTCCTAATACCATCACCTTGGGGGTTAGGATTTCAACATATGAATTTTGGAGGGACACAAACATTCAGCCCATAGCACCTTGGCATTGGTCCATTTTCTGTTGCATAAAACAGATTACCTGAAACTGTGTAACTTATAAAGAACAGTCTTTATAATGTGTTCCCTTACAGTCCAGGGAACACATCTGGTGAGGGCTTTCTTCTGGGTGGGAACTCTCTATAGGGTCCCGTGATGATGCAGCATATTACATCGTGAGAGAATGGGAAAAACTCTCATGTGTTCCTTATAAAGCTACCAGTCCACACCCATTGTATCAGTCCATTTGTGTTGCTATAACAGAGTACCTGAGACTGGGTAATTTATAAAGAATGGAGGTTTATTTGGCTTACAATTCTGGGACAGCTGCATCTGGCATGGGCCTCAGGCTGCTTCTATTCATGGCGGAAAGTGGCAGGCAGCTGGCGGGTAAAAGCAGATCACATGGCAAGAGAGAGAGAGAGAGAAAGAGAGAGAGGGAGAGGGAGAGAGAGAGAGAAGGTGCCAGGATTTTAAACAACTGGCTCTTGTGGGAACTAACAGAGTGAGATCTCACTCATGACCCCCAACACCCAGGAAGAGCATTAATCCATTCATGAGGGATCCACCCCCATGACTCAAAAGGCTCCCAACATTGCCACCGTGGGGATCACATTTCCACATGAGTTCTGGGGAGACAACACATCCAAACTCTACCCATGATAACTCATTACACCATGAATGAATTAATCCACTCACAAGGGCACAGTCCTCACAATCCCACAGACCCCACCTTTCAAATACCATAATCAGATTTCCCATCCTTTTAACACTGTCACAGTGGGAATCAAGCCTCCAACACATGAACTTTTGGGGGCTGCATTTGATCGATAGCAATCACCATACTGCTAATCAACAAGCTTTGTACTTCTACCTGGGTGAAAACCAGTTTCCTCTCACACAACTTCTCAGCAAGTCCTCTTGAAATCGGGTCTTCTAGGCGATCACAGGATTCCCCCTCAGCTCTTTTGCTCTTCCCTTTTAGTGCAGATTACTGGTTTCTCCTCCTTCCTGGAACCTGAGAGTGTGGGGTTCCTCAGTTCTGGCTTCTCTCTCACTGTCAATGATCTGAATGGATCTGAGGTGTCAAATGTGTTGAATTCACTGATGATGTTCAAATTTCCTGTCCAGAAAATACTTCCTCTAAGTTATGGAGATGTATGTCTGGATTCCACTTAACATCTTTACTTGGATATCTCGAAACCATCTCAAATGTAACTCGCACCTTTTAGGAGACCAGAATATGCCTACCCAAAATATGAAGGATCGTTGAACTTAAGACAATTACAAAGAAGCAGATGCAGGAAGGCTCTCTGCCCTCCCTCTATTTGCCTAAAGCAGGAAAATAGATTTACAAAGACAAAAGGAACCCGCCCCCCCCCACACACCCCTTTCTAACCAGGGAGAACAAAGGTTAACACTGAAGACAATTTAGGACTCTCATTGGCCTGGAGATACACCAGAGGAATCTACATTAACAAGCTTTACTAACCAGCCTCCATTTGCCAACTATTTGCCTTCCTCCAATTTACCATCTCTAGAGACTCAAATCCTTTTCCTTTGTCTTGTCACTTCTCTAAAAATCTACTGTTCTATATAATGATGCTATATAAGCTGGGACTCAAAGCCACCTCTTTGAGAGCTACTCATTTCCTGGGAGTCTCCCATGTGCATAGGAAATACACATGCTGCTAAACTTCTGTTTGTTTTTCTCTTGTTAGTCTGTCTTTTATAACGGGGTCCATTTCAACTAAGCACTTACGGGGGTTATTCTTCCCCTATACCTGTAAACAGAACATTTCTCCCCTACCCCAGCCTCACCCCCAACCTGTGCATTGCCATTTTCCTTATCTACATGTAGCTCCTTCTAGACCTTTGTTTTTAGTGTCTTCTCCTATATCTGGCTTATCAGTAGGGGCTTTTGATTCTGCTGTTAAAGTAGATGTTGAGTAAGTGCTCAGTGCTTGTCTTTGTCTCTCTCCTCACTGCAGCCACTACCACTTCTTGCCAGCACAACTGAAACAGCCTTGTAACTCATATCCTGACCTCCATTCTTGCTCCTCTCCAATCCATTCTCCATGTAGCAGTGAGTGATGTTATTAAAATATAAACTGTTTTGTTTATTCTCCTGCATATGTCTCTTAAACAGATTTTCATTACAGTTGGAATTGACTCCAAATTTCTTACCATGTACTTTGGGGCACTGCCTGACTCCACTCTGCTTTCCTCTCAAGCCCCTCATGTGGCCACTTTCCTGCACTCACCATGCCCTGCAGCTGTGGCTGCCTATGCCTGAAGCTTTTCCAGTGTCCTTACGCCAGCACCTTGCCTGGCCAGTGATGCCTCCCCAGCTCCCACATGGCCAATTCCTTCTCCTCCTCGAGGTCAACTTAAATTTTATCTCCTTAGAAGGAAGCCCTCACCATACTACTCAGTGCTCTTCTGTATTTTGACTGTTTGTTTCCATTGTAATTTCTAGGTGTTTATTCCCTTGTTTCCTTGACTTTGTTTGTCATTCCCACTGCACATAAGCACCCTGAGGGCAGGCACCAGGCTTCCTGGGTTACCCCTGAATCCTTCACAGCTACAACAGGATCTCACACATAATGGGTACTCAATGAATGTTTTGAATGGAGGAATAAGTGAATAAATATCTTTTAGGTTTCAGGCAGATTCACTGCATATTCTATTATTCATACCAATAGTTTACAGTTTTGGTAAATTTTCTTTGAAATTTTAAGAAGCCCTGAAAACAGCTTAATATTTCTATGAGAGGCCACCAGAGGGAGCACGGAGACAATTTTTGTGGGAAAAAGTAATTCCAAGAATTATTATTATTCAAGTCAGTCAAGTAATAATACTATATTTTAATAAGTAATTTCACTAGGTTTTATTCAGAACTGAATTTTTTTCATGACTATGTCTTATATGTTAAAACAAAAATTACAAAGTTAAACCCACAATCAGAAATATTGATAGCCATAGATTCACTCTTAAACCAAAATTAAGAATTAAGAAATTAACTAAGAAACCACAATTAAGATAACTTTGACTTGAAACAATCTTAACAATTATGTTAATCTCTTGTATTGTTTAGAGTTTGATAATATATTTGGACACAATTGTTAGTACATTTAAATTTTATACTTATGTCTACATGATTAAAAAATCAGGATTTTCATCAAACAATATCTTTACGTGAATGTTATTTTTATATTATCCCAAACATTTGGATTTTTCCAAAGACAATCATTTTAAACAGAATCTCCTCTTAGTTCTGCTAAGTGGCTGTTGATAAACTTGGGTAATTAACTACAAGACAGATTAGCCTATCAGCATGTGATAAATGTTAAGTGAATGAGTAGCATTATTCTCCATATAACTCCTTTTATCAATGGGAATTTTTCTTATAAGTATGGAGGTCAGCAGTTCAGTTGGTGCAATGGTTCTGTGATGCCAGGAGCATTCCAAGATCCTTTAAACCCTCCACTTCACCATCCCAACCATGGACTGTTTGTCAGGCCACCTGCCACTACATCTTCACAAGATGTCTGTCCCACCTCCTGCCTCTTGTCTATATAAAGAAAGGAGAAAGAAGATGAAGTGATACCTGTATAAGGAAGTAACTTTCCTGGAGATCCCAAACAAGTTTGTGCTGACATCTGAGACCCATTTCCCATGGCCACTCTTAACTGCATGGGAGCCTGTTAAGGTGCATACTTTAGCTGTGCACACTTTCACTTGGAATAAAATCAGTGTTGTTAGAAAAGAAGAGGAAATGGATTTGTGGGTCAGCTAGCAGCATCTGCCACACTTTTCATGTGAGCTGAACACTTGCTCTGGTCTGAATGTTTGTGTCCCCCCCAAAATTCATATGTTGAAAACTAGTCCCCAGTGTGAGGGCATTATTTGGTGTGGCTTTTGGGCAGTGATTAGGTCATGAGGGTGGAACCCTCATGAATGGGATTAGTGCTCTTGTAAAAACAGCTCATGGGAGCTCGTTCACCCCCTCCACCGTGTGACGACACAGCTACACAGCACCATCTGGGAGGAACCAGCCTTCACCAGGCACCAAATCTGCCGACTTCCCAGCTTCCAAAACAGTGAGCAATCAATTTGTTTTTTAATAAATTACCCATTTGAAGGTTTTTGTTATAGCAGCCCAAATGGAGTAAGACAGAAATGTACCAGATATTAGGGATGCAGAGCTGATTATGATTGGCTGCTTGCTTCTGATGTTCTCTAGTGGAGCATACAGAATAATCAAAATACAGTAAGCTGTGCCATTCAAACCAGTATTGTGTTCTGGGCTAGGAGTTTGACCTGCAATATTTCATTTTTTTTTTCTTATAAAATCCCTGTGAAGACAGTTCACTAGCCCTGCTTTAGAAAGGATAGAACTGAGGCTTTAAAAGTTTGATTATGTTGGCCAAAGCTAAATTGGTAGTAAGACCCTAGGACTGTCTGACTTTAGATCAGCACAGCTAAATATTCATGGCATCCGCAAGATAAGCCCTGAGTCCTGCCTGGAAATCTCTTTATGTGGTCAGTCACAGTGACTCTCTCCAATTGGACTGAGAGGATTGTATGTACCTTTACTTTTATTTAATTCAACAAATATTTTTTGAGTCCCTACTGTGTGCCAGCACTGTGCACTATGTTGGGATGCAGCAACTACAGGTTGATGTAGTTCTTGCTATCAGGGATCCCACTCAGAGTCTAAGAGATAAGTCACTTCTTTGAATCAATATTTACAATCTGAAGATAGTTATACAAGGGGAAAAAATCTAGCTCTGTTCTCAAGAAACAAATACTGACCCAACACATCACACTTTCTACTCGCAACAAATGATCTTTTCTCTGATTTTCATTAAATTATTGCAATGGAATGATGATTCCTTCAATTCTTTACTCCTACCTCCAAATTCAGCACAAAAGTACTCTTTTTGTTCAGTTTTGGTGCCATCATAGATGCCGTTTCTCTTACCTGACTAATTCAGGCCTGCACTGGGGGTGCTCGGAAATTGTGTCTGTCCCCGATCCCTGCTCCTGCGTCATTTTCCTCTTGTCTGCTGAGACCTTCTCTTCACAGTGTAGGTACACTCAAGTTTTCACTCGTCTGGAGCTGTAGCATAGTGGGAGACAAACGTGGGTGTCGATTTACTAATTCATTCAACAAATACTATGGGATACGTTGTATGTCACAGGTTCTGTTCCGGGCACGGGATTACACTAATGGACCAGACAAAGACGGAGCCGATTCTCATGGGACTTACGCTCTAGGTGAGAGAGATGTAGAAAACAAATAAATAAGAGATCAGTAACAAGATAATTTTAAATATGGTCAGTATTATAAAGAAAATATCAATAGGGGATGTGCTAGTGACCGTCATTTTTATGCCTAAAATGTATGTGTGTGCGCGCATATGCATTTTGTACTTTTAGTTTAGCCTTGACAGTTCTGTGGGGGTTTGTGTGTTTGTTTGACTTTTGCTTCGGAGACTACACCCAACTATATTTTCCTCATAAGGCCTGAGTGCCCGGGATCCATTCCTTCACAGGGAAGAGGAGGAGAGTAGGAACGTGGCGAAGCGCATTACCTGGCCTTGGCCTCGGGTCAGGACGCGGCGCAGGGCAGGAGCTAGATCCAGACAAGGCGGAGAAGCGGTACCGTATCAGAAACGCGTTCACTGGAAGGCAGGTTAATGGTGGGATTCTCGGTGGTGTCCTAGCTGTTTCCCCCTGTCCTGTCCTGATCCCCTGCACTTACGCAGGGCAAGCCACGGCCTGGCTGGCAGGAGGGTCACCTGGGCCCGGAGCCGGCCGGGGCAGAGGGCGGGGGCGCTGTCTCGCCATCCGGTTCCTCCTTAGCAGACGCTGCATTAGCTTAGTATGTCTTCAGTGTTTACACTGTCTGCTTCTGAATCTGTAAACTGTCACCAAGTGTAGTCAACTTGTCTCCATTTAGGTCTCTCTTTGTCAAGCTGTACGTCTTTTCCATTCGTAATCGCTCTTCATAACTCATGTCCCCCTTTCCTTGTGAATCACAGTTCCTGTTCTTGTCAACATACTTGCAGGTTCTTTTTATGGAGTGCTTGCCTTCCCCGAGTTTTACTGAACGGGAAAAGGAACCGTTCTAGCCCCTTGCCACTCCCCACGCGATTCCTCACTGGTGGAGCCGGTGAGGGCAGCGGCGCCAGCATCCGGCCCGGCCCTGACTGCGACGGCGGAGGAGCAACAGGAGCCGCTGCAGCCTGCGCGACGCGCCTCCAGCCTCGCTTCCCGCCTCCGCACTGCGCACGCGCAGGGAGCCAGCCTCCCGGGACCGCTTCCAGCCACCCAGCACTGTCCCTTCTGGTCAGAAGCCCACCTCTTCCCAGTCTGCGCATTCTTGTCTCCGCACCTCAGGAGGACTCCGTCCCTGCCCTTCGCCTTCACACCCCCGGGATTAGGCTTCCTCTGCAACAACTCTGGATGCCCCCAGATTCCTTTCAATGTTTTCCTCTTAAAAAGTCAGCGGAGGTCTCTGAAGAGGTGGACTTCAAACAGCCCTTATCAGACAGTCAGCCGCGTGGGCTCCAGCCAACAGCCCCAGGACGAGTGGCTCAGGCGTTTGCCAGGCGCGGGGGCTGTGCCCGGAGGCTCCCTCTGGGCTCGTGGGCGTCCCGAGGTGCGCGCGCCTCCATCCACCAGGCTCAGGACGCCCTTTGGTCTGGTGCTACTCTGTGGTTCCAAAGACAGATGCCAGCTCTTAAACTGACACTCTAAAACAGCTGTGAAACAATGGTTGCAGGACTGTTACGCTTGACGGAGTGGTAAAACTTCACTCCAAATTTTTGGGACTGATTTTTATTTTGCCAAATAAGAATTCTTCTAAAAAGCCTTGCCCTGTAACATCACCATCATCTTTTTTTTTTTTTTTTTTTTTGTCTTTTTCGTGACTGGCACTCAGCCTGGGAGTGCACCGGCCATTCCTATATAGGATCCGAACCCTCAGCGGGAGTGTCGCTGCGCTCCCAGCAACACACTCTCCCGAGTGGGCCACGGGCTCGGCCCATTTTTTTTTTTTTTTAATGACATTTTAACATTTAAAAAATGGAAATGAGCGCAACCGCCTGGCGCACTCAGGAGAGTGCGGCGCTGGGAGCGCAGTGGCGCTCCCGCTGCGCAGGTTCGGATCCTATATAGGGATGGCTGGTGCGCTCACTGGCTGTGCGCAGTGCGGGCGACACCAAGCCAAGGGTTGCGATCCCCTTACCAGTCACAAAAAAAAAAAAAAAAAGACAAAAAAGAAAAGTGGAAATGATACCATCTCAGGATGAAGGAAAGTCATTTAAATTAAATATTTTAGTGTTGTGAAACATTTACTAACTCGTGTTTTTTTCCTCCTAATTGTGCTTAGACTAGTAAAAACTCACGGATCAACCCTGACTAGATTTTGGGAATCCCTGTTACGGAGGCAGACACAGCTGTTCCCCTCTTCTTCTGTGAATAAATGCTACTGGCATATGCCTAAATATCCTGGGGGGAAGTCTCATGCTGAGGTTTAGACAAGTGAGGAGTCAGGCAACAGGGAAGTTGGAACTGCTAAGGTGTATTCTGTTTCTTTGCTTTCTTCATTCATGGGAGTTGCGGTCTGTGGTGTTTAATGGCATCATCCCTAATGGCGTCACTGATGAAGATCATCAGCTATTCATCAATGACTTCTCTAGTTTCAAGATTTACAGCATTCTTGGCAAGCTCTGTAGTATCTCAGAAGAGTGGTTTCCATGTCGGTGGAAAAGGTATCACACTACTGATAATATTGTCATGATCCACAGAAGGGAGGAAAAAGTGAAGAGCATGTTGCCTGACATGCAGTGGTGCTCAGTGGTGGCCAGTTACCTCATTACAAACGTTGCTGAGTCAATGAGACTTAGTAGCACATCTTGAGGGGCTGTGCTAAGAGAAAGAGATTGCAAGGGCCTTGCTCTCAATACTTTTTTTTAAGTCAGATTTATTGAGTTATTTACCCTTTTTTACTATACAGTTCAATAAGCTGTGACTATTATTTGCAAATGTGGAACCAAAATCTTAATCAAGATATAAATCATTTTGGGCCGAGCCCGTGGCACACTCAGGAGAGTGCGGCGCTGGGAGCGCAGCGACACTCCCACTGCGGGTTCGGATCCTATATAGGAATGGCCGGTGCACTCACTGGCTGAGTGCCAGTCACGAAAAAGACAAAAAAAAAAAAAAGAAGATATAAGTCATTTTCCTCACCCTTAAAGTGTTCACTCATGCCTGTCTCCAAGCAATTACTTCCTCATACTTCCAGCCCCCGAAAATCACCCATCCATGTAGTTTTGCCTTTTCTAGAATGTTATATAAATGATTCAGTAGGTAGTCTTTTTTGCTTGTCCTCTTTTACTAAACACAAGGCTTTTAAGATTTATTCATTTTTTTTGCATGTTATAAGTAGTTTCTTTTTTATTGCTGATTATTTCTTTACTGTATGAGTGCACCATAGTCTGCTTACCCATTCATCAGATGATGAACATTTGAATTGTCACCCCCCTTTTTTTGTCCATTATGAATACAGATGTTATGCAAATTCACATACAGATCTTTGTGTGAATGTCTGTTTTCGTTTCACTCAGGTAAATACCTAGTGTGGTAAGACCGGTGTTCCACTTATAAGAAACAAATTACTCCTCAAAGTAGCTACATTTTGAAACACACCAGTAATAAATGAGCTTTCCAGGTGTTCTACATCCTCATCAGCATTTGGTATATTCTTTTGTTTTGTTTAACCTATGTAAATTGACATGTATTTTTGGCTTAAATTTTCATTTCCTTAAGCTTGTCAACCTAAATAACAAACAGAGACTCTCTAAAAGAAAATATTTATTTGGGAATAGGGCATTGTAATGGGAATAAACATACCACAGTAAACTGTGGATATTCAAGGAGATAAAGGAAGACAAAGCATTTTGAAGGAAAACTAATGGAGGATTACATAATTGTTGTGATAATTATCCTTGTTTGCAAGGATCAATAACAAGGGTGATGCCGGTCTGTGCTTGGACAAGCAGTTGCTGGGCAGATATCCTTGCAGAACTATTTTTGACTAAGGTTCTGATGACCTCTGTGCAAGGTGTGTCTTCTCAGGGTCCTTTGTGATAGTTCTTGTAATCAGGCACTGTGAGGAAAATAGAGTAGGTTAGTCAGGCCCCCTTGCCTCAGGTCGCGTTGAGGGTGGTGCAGCATATCCTTTGTAAACAATAGCTTGTTGCTGTTCTTGTGTGTTTTTCAGAATGTGTGTGAAGCAGTGGCTCTGAACTGCTGGTCGGCAGAGCTTGACTAGTGCTCTAGAAAGACTATTCTTTCTTTAACCACAGCTCCAATGACCTTTTTCCTGTTACCTAGCTCGTAGACCTGCATGTGAAGGGTTTGTGAATGGTTTTGCGGGGTCTGTGAGCTCCAGACCTAGCCCTAGCTCGACAAGCCCACGTCTGAGAACTCCCCACTTCGTGGCCTTTCCCTGGCTCTATTTGTCAGGGTTTTTAAAATGAGATTCCATTTTGATTCTGACAATTTTCACAACCTTAGTGTTGAGCACTTTTTTCATGTGCCTACTTGTTATCCCTATATCTTCTTTGCTGAACTGTCTATTCATTTTTTTATAATCTATGTTTTATTGGGTTGTTTACTTTTTTTTAAATTTTGAGATGTTGTGATTCTTTTTATATTCTGGATACAAGTAATTTATCACATGGTTATTTGGCAGATATTTGCTCCCAATCTATGACTTGTCTTTACATTTTCTTTACCGTTCCTTTCAAAAAGTAGAAGTTTTTAATTTTGATGAAGTTTAATTCTTTAAGTATTATTTTCCTTTATGGTTCATGCTTTCTATATCTTAAAAAAAAATCTTTGCCTAACTAATGGTCAAAAAATTTATATTTAATGTTTATTTTTCTAGAAACCTCCTCTGAAAACTTTATAATTTTAATATCTCCATTTCACTATCTCATCCATTTTCAGTTAAATTTTTTCTATGCATAAGGCAAGTGTTAAGCTGCTGCTGCTGCTGCTGCTGCTGCTGCTAGTATGTCTTCTCCTTCTCCTTGGACTCCAATTACATCTATGCTAGATATTGTTCCTGGATTTTAAGTGCTCAGTTTCTTTTTAATCTGTCTTTTCTTTGTGTTTTACTTTCACTAGGTCCTTCAACTTATTAATCAAATTATTTTAAAGTTTCTGTCTGACAGTTCCAACATCTGAACCATCTCTGTGGTGTTTGGTTTTGTTGATTGCATTGTATCTTGTCAGTGATTTTTTTCTTTCTTTTTTTGTGTGTGTACTGCTCTTTTTAAATGAATATTAGATATTAAGTTGTTTTTTTTTTAAGTAGAAATTATGGTAAATACTATTTGTGCTTGGAAATAGGCTTTCCTCTTCTTTGTCAGTGATTAATATTGGGGTTTGAGTCATTCTAGTTTGTGATTTATCTTGTTTTGGGATTTATTGGTGCTATATTCCCTTTAATGTATCACAGTTCTCAAATTTCCCCAGTAGTTGGCTGGTGCTATATGGTACTAAGTGTGGAGTCTGAGTGCTGGAAGTTTTTTTTTTTTTTAATTTTTATTTTTTGGTGTTCTTGTAGAATTTCAGTATTAATCAGGCCAGTGCACCAATAACATTCTTGCCCCCTCCCAGTGATAGATTGCTGAGGCTGTACTCAATGCAAGTGAACACTACAAAGAGTTCCTATATGCCCCCTGCCCCCACCCCCACAGTTTGCCCCTTAATCAACATGCCACACCAAAGTGGTACATTTTTTATGAGATGAACCAACACTGACACATCATTATCACCTAAAGTCCATAGTTTACATCAGGGTTCACACTTGGTGTATATTCTATGGGTTTGGAAAAATGTGTAATAACACGTATCCACCATTATAGTATCATATAAAGTTTCACGTCCCTTAAAATCTTTTGTGTTCCCCTGTTCATCTGTCCCTCCCCCCTAACCACCGGAAACCATTGATCTTTTTATTGTCTTCATAGCTTTGCTTTTTCTAGAATGTCATATTGAAGGAACAGAATAGTATAGAGTCTTTTCAGATTGTTTTTTTTTCACTTATTAATATGCATTTAGGTTTCCTCCACATCTTCTCAAGTTTTAATAGCTCATTTCTTTTTATAACTGAATAATATTCCATTGTATACATGTACCACAGTTTATTCATTAATGTATTGAAGGACATCTTTGTTGCTTCCAAATTTTGCCGATTATGAATAAAGGTGTTATAAACATCTGTGTGTAGGTTTTTGTGTGGACATAAATTTTCAACTCATTTGTCCTACTACCTAGGAGTGTGACTGCTGGATTACATGATATGTATATATTTCGTTTTATAGGAAACTGCTAAATTGTCTTCCAAAGTGGCTGTACCATTTTGCATTTGTACCAACAACAAATGAAAGTTCCTGTTGCTGCACATTCTTGTCAGCATTTCTAGTTGTCAGTATTTTAGATTTTAGCCACTCTGATATGTTTGAAGTGTTATCTCATTATTGTTTTAATTTGCATTTTCTTAATTACATATGATTTGAGCATCTTTTTATATGCTTATTTGCCATCTGTATTTCTTCTCTGGCAAAGCATGTGTTCTGATCTTTTGCTCGTTATTTAATTGGGTTGTTTATTTTCTTACTGTTGAGTTTTAAGAGTTCTTTGTATATGTTAGATAGCTGTTCTCTATCTGATATGTCTTTTGTAAATATTTTCTCCCAGTCTGTGAATTGTCTTCTCATTTTTGGGACAATGTGTCTTGCAGAGCAGAAGTTGTTAATTTTTAAAATTTATTTATTTACTTTTTAGTGTTTAATGTTGCCTTTATTTTATTTTATTATTTATTTATTTTTATTGGCATATTTATTGTTACAAATCATACTTATTCTTTATGACCCTTATCCAATCTCTCCCCCTCTCCTTCCTCCTTCCCCCTTCCCCTACCACCTCTAATAACCATAGATTTGTTCTCTCCATCTGATAGATTAACTTTTCCTCTGTTGGTTTGTTGCCAAGATGATCTGTCCAGTACTGAGACAGTTGTGATCAAGTCCTCCCCTATTATCATAAATCAGATGCTTCTTCTGTTACTCTGGAGTGTGCTTTGTGGAGAGAAAAGAACTCTACCTTTTGGGTTTTTTGGTCTCCACTGGTGCCTCTCCTTGTGTCAATGCAGTTGAGAGTCTGGCATGCCATCTGCACAGTGGCTGTGACTGCTCCTATAGAGATTAGTCACTTTTGCAACAGCCATGGCAATTGTGGTGGCTGTGGTGGGCTACCCACATGCAAATAGTGGTTTTGGTGTGCTTCTTACCTGGTTGTGGCTGGGTTCAGCTTTCTTCGGCTCCACACCTCAGGACCCCGGTGGGGTCCAGGGCGATGGCAGCAGCTTGCCTAATTGTGGCTGGGTTTGCCTTCCCCAGCTCCATGCCTCATTCTAGGATGTTTTTGCTGAGCAATTGGCAGGGAGAAGGAGAACATGATCAAGGCCCATGGCCCCCCCTCATTCTGGCAGGGGAGACCCGGGGGTTTCCAGTGGCAGCTGGGTTACTGCTGTGCTGGATGCAGATGTCAGGGGGGTGTGACTGAAGCCCTCAGTTCCCCACTGTCCTGGATCAGGAGCCCAGGGTGCTTACTGTGGTGACTCAGTGGCCATTACTGGGATGGTTGTGGAAGTCACGGATGTGTGGCTGAGGCCCTTGGCCTCCCACTTCTTTGACTCAAGAGTCAAGGCACTTCCTGGGGAAGGCTTGGTGGTCATCACTGAGCTGGTTGTGGATGTTGGGGGGTCATGGCTGAAGCCGTTGTCTCCCTACCACCCTGGCTCGGGACTCAGGATGCTTCCCAGGGTGGGTGGGTGGTCCTCACTGGGCTGGTTGTGGGTGTCAGGGGCTATGGCTGAGGCCCTTGGCCCTACCCACTCCCTGGCTTGGGAGCCCAGGGGGCTTCTGGTCCTTCTAGGTTTTATAGGTCTTTTATGATGGTGTTAGACCTTTACTAGTTAATATCAAACTTTGTCTCTGATCTGTGGGTATTTTGTTTTTTCTTTCAGTTCTGTGTTGGATTATTTGCTGTTCCCACCACTAAAACTCTGCACTGGAACTTATTTGTTGTCCTTTGCTTACTTCTAAAATGGGGGGACTTCCCGTGGGGATCAGCACTTGAGCTCTGTCGTTGAGCTAAGCTAAATTGCTTCATTGCTGCTGATTCTCTGGGGAAGGCTTTCTGTGCAGCTCAGGTTTTAATGATTGTCCTTGTATATACTTCCAGGTCTTGTGAGCTGGTACACCTGTGTTGTGTGAGAATTCTGGTCTGGGCCTGCATCTTTTCAGCAAACTGCACCCCCTACAGTTCTGTATTCCTGACCAGTCTTCACTGAGTGAACCTGCACTGATTGGAGGGCAGATCAGCTGTGCCCCAATGTTTCCCCAATGGGCCCATCTCCCCCACTGCCTGCATTCCAAACATTTCCCATAGGACAGGCTATGTGCTGGTCCCTTGTGGTGTCTCACTGGCCCCTGAGTAGCTCCTTTTTTCAGTTGTTGTGGCTCCTTGCTACTATGTGGGTCCACAGGAATCCTATTAGTGGTCTTGCTGGCCTGGGGGCTACTAAGGCCCTCTTCTCCTGTGCCGCCTCCTAGCAACTTCATGCAAAGGGCATACAGAGGCTTCATACAGTGGCTTTTGCTGTCTTTTGCTCTGTGTGCTCACCAGCTCCAGCCTTGAAGTGGCTGGGGCTTGAAATGATGGGAGTGATCCTTTCTTTCTCTCATTATGGCTTTTCTGGCCTTCATGGACTCCGTAGGTCCCTCCTCCTCTTCACCTGAGCTCCAGTGGCCCAAGCTTGGCTGTCATTTCTTTTTAATAGTTGTAAATTTGTTGATTTTTGGAAGAGAGTGATGCTGGGAACTGTCTATTCTGCCATCTTGACTAGAAGCCTCAGGAGTTGTTAATTTTAATAAAGCTCAACTTATTAATTACTTCTTTCATGGATGGAGTCTTTGGCATTGGATCTAAAAAGTTATCACCAAACCCAAGATTTTTTAGATTTTTATCTTATGCTATTCTCAAGGAATTTTATGGCCTTGCTTTTTTCATTTAGGTCCATTATCCATTTGCCTTAACTTTTTCTGAAAGATGTACTAAGTCTAGATTCATTGTTTTGCATGTGTATGCCCAGTTGTTCCAGCACCATCTGTTGAAAAGACTATCCTTTTTCCATTGAATGTCTTTGTTCCTTTGTAAAGATCAGTTGAGTATATTTGTGTGAATCTATTTCTGACCTCTTTTTTCTCTTCCATAGATGTAATTGTCGATTCTTTTACCAATACCACATTATCTTGATTACGGTATAGAAAGTTTTGAGGTTGAATAGTGTTGGTCCTCCAACTTTATTCCTCTCTACAATATTGTGTAGGCCAATCTGTGTCTTGTCCTTCTCCATGTAAACTTTAAATAACTTTCTTGATATCCACAAAATAACTTGCTGGGATTTCATTGGAATTGCATTGAATCTCTAGGTCAATTTGGGAAGAACCAAACTTCCAAATATTGAGACTTCCTATCGACAAACATGTCATACATCATTTAATTCTTCTTTTGATTTCTTTCATCAGAGTTTTGTAGTTTTCCTCATATAGATCTTGTTTGTATTTTGTTACATTTATACGTAAGTATTTAATTTAGGGGGTGCTAATGTAAATGTTATTATGTTTTTAATTTTAAATTCCAATTGTTTATTGCTGGTATATAGAAAAGCAATTGGCTTTTGTATATTAACCTAGTATTCCATATCATTGCTGTGACTGCTTATTAGTTTCAGGAATTCTCTCTGTTGATTCTTTTTGATTTTTTACATAGACAATCATATTTGTGAACAAAGACAGTTTTATTCTTTTCTTCCTAGTTAGTATACATTTTATTTCCTTTTCTTGTCTTATTGCATTAGCTAGGACTTACAGTACCATGTTGAAAAGGAGTGGGAGGAGGGGACATTCTTGCCTTGTACCTAATCTTAGCAGGAAAGTTTCAAGATTCCCACCATTAAGTATGGTGTTAGCTGTAGATGTTTTTGTGGATGTTCTTTATCAAGCTGAGGAAGTTCCCCTCTAGTCTTAGTTTTCTAAGATGATTACTTTAATTTTAATTTTAATTTAATTTAATTTAATTTTACTTCTCAAAATATATTTTACTTGATTTTTATGCCCCTTTATCCATTCCTCTCCACCCCTCCCCACCCCCACCCCCCCCCAATCATGCCTGGGCACATGGCTTAAATAGGTCAAGGAATTTTTGTGGATATTCTGTCTTCTTCCCCCAACCCTTTATTTGTTTGTGTGTTTATTTATTTAATAATTTTTAGTTCTCACAAATAAGTGAGAACATGTGGTTTTCTATTTCTGTGCCTGACTTGTTTCACTTAATATAATTTTTTCTAAGTCCATCCATGTTTTTGCGAATGGTAGTATTTTGTTCTTTTCTATAGCAGAGTAGTATTCCATTGTGTGGATGTATCACAATTTCCTTATCCACTCATCAGATGATGGACATTTTGGCTGGTTCCAGCTCTTGGCTATTGTATATAGAGCTGCAATCAACATTGGAGTACAGGTATCCCCTCAGCATGATGATTTCAATTCCCCTGGATATATTCCCAGCAGTGGGATTGCTGGGTCATATGGTAGATCTATCTGTAATTGTTTGAGAAACCTCCATATCATTTTCCATAAAGGCTGCACCATTTTGCAGTCCCACCAACAGTGCATAAGAGTTCCCTTTTCACTGCAACCTCTCCAGCACTTATCATTCTCAGTCTTTTGGATGTTAGCTATCCTAATTGGAGTGAGATGGTATCTCAGTGTGGTTTTGATTTGCACTTCCCAGATGCTGAGTGATATTGAGCACTTTTTCATGTGTCTGTTGTCCATTCATATATCTTCCTTTCAGAAATCTCTGTTCAGCTCCTTTGCCCATTTTTTAATCGGGTTTGTTGTTGTTGTTGTGTTGTTGTTGTTGTTGTAAAATTATTTGAGTTCCTTGTATATTCTGGATATTAATCCTTTGTCAGATGTATATTTAGCAAATATTTTCTCCCACTCTGTTGGTTGTTTTTTCACACTGTTCATTGTTTCTTTTGCTGTGCAGAAGCTTTTTAGTTTGATATAATCCCATTTGTTTATTTTTCCTCTAGTTGCCTGTGCTTTTTGGGTCCTATTCATGAATTCTGTACCAACTCCTATTTCCTGGAGTGTTTCCCCTATGTCTTCTTTAAGGAGTTTTATTGTTTCAGGATGTATATTTAATTCTTTAATCCATTTTGAGTTGATTTTGGTATATGGTGAAAGATATGGGTCTAGTTTCATTCTCCTACATATGATTATCCAGTTTTCCCAGCACCATTTGTTGAAAAGGCAGTCTCTTCCCCAGTATGTAGACTTGCTGCCTTTGTCAAACATCAGATGGCTGTAGGCATATGGGTTAATTTCTGGATTCTCTATTCTGTTCCATTGATCCGTGTGTCTGTTTTTATACCAGTACCATGCTGTTTTGGTTATTATAGCTTTGTAATATAGTTTAAAGTCAGGTAGTGTTATGCCACAGGTTTTTTTGTTGTTGTTCGGTATTGCTTTGGCTATGCATGGTCTTTTGTTGTTCCATATAAATGTCTGGATAGCTTTTTCCGTCTCAGAGAAAAATGTCATTAGAATTTTGATGGGGATTGCACTGAGTTTGTAGATCACTTTGGGTAATATGGATATTTGCACAATGTTAAGTCTTCCAATCCAAGAGCATGGGGTATCTTTCCATCTTCTTGTGTCCTCTTTAATTTCTCTCAACAGTGGTTTGTAGTTCTCTTTGCAGAGATTTTTCACATTCTTGGTCAGCTTTATTCCTAATTTTTTTTTTTTTTTTGGTGGCTATTGTAAATGGGCTAGCTTTCTTGATTTCTTTTTCAACATGTTCACTGGTGGAGTATAGAAATGCTACTGATTTTTGTGTGTTGACTTTGTACGCTGCAACTTTGCTGAAATCATTTATCAACTCTAGGAGTTTTTTTATAGAAGCTTTAGGCTGTTGAATATATAGGATCAGATCATCTGCAAAAATGGACAGCTTGACTTCATCCTTTCCAATCAGGATGCCCTTTATTTCCTTCTCTTCTCTAATTGCTCTGGCTAGTGCTTCCAACACTATGTTGAATAGGAGTGGTGAGAGTGAGCATCCTTGTCTAGGTTCTGGTTTTAAGGGAAAAGCTTTCAGCTTTCGGCAGTGGGCTTATCATATATGGCTTTAATTATATTGGGATACTTTCCATCTATGCCAAACTTGTAGAGAGTCTTTATCATGAAAGGATGTTGAATTTTGTCAAATGTTTTTTCAGCATCAATAGAGATGATCATGTGCTTTTGTCTTTGCTTTTATTAATGTGGTGTATCACATTTATTGATTTCTGTATGTTGAACCAAACTTGCATCCCTGGGATGAATCCCACTTGATCATGGTGTATAATTTTCTGTGTGTGTTGCTGTATTCTGTTAGCTCATATTTTATTGAGGATTTTTGCATCTATATTCATCAAGGATATTGGCCTATCATTTTCTATTTCTGATGCATCTTTGTCTGGTTTTGGTATCAGGGTGATATTTGCCTCATAGAATGAGTTTGGGAGAATGGCCTCTGTTTCAATCTTTTGGAACAGTTTGTAGAGAATTGGTATCAGTTCCTCTTTGAAGATTTGGTAAAACTCTGAAGTGAACCCATCCAGTCCTCGGCTTTTCTTTGTTGGGAGCCTTTTGATAACAGCTTCAATCTCTTTTATTGTTATTGATCTGCTCAGATTTTCTATATCTTCTTGGCTCAGAATTGGTAATTTGTGTGAATCCAGAAATTTATCCATTTCCTCCAGATTTTCAAATTTGTTGGCATATACATGTTTATAGTAGTCTCTATTGATTCCTTGTATTTCTGAGATGTCAGTTGTAATATCACCTTTTTCATTTCTTATTTTTGTTATTTGGGTCTTCTCTCTTCTTTTCTTAGTCTTGCTAAAGGTTTGTCAATTTTATTCATCTTTTCAAAGAACCAACTTTTTGTTTCATCGATCTTTTGTATTTTTTTTCATGTTTCTATTTCATTTAGTTCTGCTCTGATCTTAATAATTTCTTTCCATCTACTAACTTTAGGCTTGGATTGTTCTTGTCTTTCTAGACCTTTAAGGTGAAGTGTTAGGTTATTTATTTGCCATCTTTCCATTCTTCTGAAGTAAGCATTTAATGCCATTAATTTCCCCTTTAAAACTGCTTTTGCAGTATCCCACAGGTTTTGGTATTATGTGTCATTATTTTCATTAGTTTCAGGAAATTTTTTGGTTTCCTATTTAATTTCTTCTTGGCCCCACATGTCATTAAGTAGAATGTTGTTTAATTTCCATGAGTTTGTACAGTTTTCAGAGTTTCATTTATTATTGATTTCTAATTTTAATCCATTGTGATCAGAAAAAATACAAGGAATAATTCCAATTTTTTTGAATTTGTTGAGACTTGATTTGTGACCTAACGTATGGTCTATCCTAGAGAATGCTCCATGTGCTGATGAGGTTGTTGGGTGGAATGTTATGTAAATATCTGCCAAATCCAATTGGTCTAAAGTATTGTTTAGATCTTGTGTTTCTCTGTTGATGTTTTGCCTAGATGACCTGTTCGATGATGAGAGTGGGGTGTTCAGGTCCCCCACTCTTATGGTGTTAGTGTCTATTTCTTTTTTTAGATCTAATAGTGTTTGCTTTGTAAATCTGGCTGCTCCAACATTAGGTGCATATATATTTATGATTGTTATGTCTTCTTGATGGATAGATCCTTTTATCATTATATATTGGCCATCTTTATCTCTTTTAATGGTTTTTGCTTTAAAGTCTATTTTATCTGATATAAGTATAGCTACTCCAGCTTGTTTTTCATTTCTACTTGCATGATATGTATTTTTCCATCCTTTCACTCTTAGTCTATGTGTGTCTTTATAGGTAAAGTGAGTTTCCGGAGACAGCATATTGTTGAGTCCATCTTTTTAATCCAGTCAGTCAGTCTGTGTCTTTTGAATGGGGATTTTAGTCCCTTTCCATTCAGAGTTATTATTGAAAGGTGTTGATTTACTCCTAGCATTATACTGATTTTTGTTTAGGTGTCTTAAGTATGTTATGTTCCTTTCTTTCAAATATTCTGTTTGTCTTCTGTATTTGTTTGGTTTCTTGGAGTGATAAACTATTTTTTCTCTCTTTCATTAGCATTTTTGTTTTGCTGGTAGGTATTGTTCTTTCTTGTGTATTCATGGTAGTGATGGTTGTTTTTGTGGTGTGAAAACCAGTACTTCCTTGAGAATTTCTTGTGGGGCTGGTCACGTGTCAGGCCTTAAAAACTAACGCCACCTTACGTGACATTACAAGCAGCACCATTATGGGCCCACAAGGGTGTATTAACGAGGCAGCCTAAGATGGTACCGGGAGGAAGTAGGGTGGGAGTGTCTGCAGGAACCTTGCCTTAGCCCTTATTGACCAAATACGTGCTTCCGCGCTCGTGAACACTGCCTCATTGCAATAGCTAGGCATTGAGACAGGATGCATGCTCTCCTAACCTTTAAGCTGATTGGAGGATGTAAAAAACCTCCTTTCCCCATTTGCCTTTAAAAGCAAGTGCTTGTGTGATAATAAAGGAACTGCTCAACAGAACCCCCACTGTGTCTGAGTGTCCTTTAACGGGCTGGTTGGGGCCGGAGGCTGTTCTCACCTCTCTTCACGGCTCTCTTCCCCTGTCTCCTTCCAATGGGGACCGGAGGGAAAGAGGAATCCAGGCCATCCGCCCACCCACCAGAAGGGACACCAAGGGAGAGACTGATAGCAAGGCAAGGGCTGTTCGGGTCGGCCGGTGGCGGACCCGACAGTCTTGTGGTAGTGAACTCCCACAGTTTTTGTTTGTCTGAGAAATATACTATTTGTCCTTCATTTTGGAAGGATAGCCTTGCTGGGTAAAGTATTCTTGGCTGGCAATTTTTGTCCTTTAGTGTTTTGAATATGTCATCCCATTCTTTTCTGGCTTTTAGAGTTTCTGATGAAAAGTCTGATGTAATTCTGATTGGGGCTCCCTCATAGGTGACTTGCCACTTCTCTCTTGCAGCTTCTAAGATTCTTTCTTTGTCTTTGATTTTTGTCAGTTTGATTATCACGTCTTGGAGAGGACCTTTTTGGGTTGAATGTGTTTGGCGATCTTTGGGTTTCCTGAATCTGGGGATCTGTCACTTTCCCTATACCTGGGAAGTTTTCTGCTATTATCTCATTGAGTATGTTTTCAATGCCATTTTCCTCCCCTTCTGGAATACCCATGGTTTGGATATTTGAGTGCTTATGGTTGTTAATTCTCTGTTTTAAATTTTCTTCAGTTTTTTTGATTCCTTTTTCTTTTTTGTTGTCTGCCTGTGATAATTCAAATAGCCTGTCTTCGAGGTCAGAATTCTCTCTTATGCTTGTTCAAGTCTGCTGGTTAAACTCTCTGTTGTATTTTTTATTTCACTGAATGAATCCTTCAGCTCCACAAGCTCAGCTACATTCTTTTTCAAGGCATTGATTTCTTTGTATATTTCTTCTTTCAGATCCTGTATGTTTTTTTATCATTTCATTGTGTTGTTTCACTGAGTTTTCTTGTATCTCATTTAGTTTCCTTAGAATAGTTACTCTAAATTCCTTGTCTGTCATTTCATAGAGTTCCTGTTCTGTAGGATCTAGCACTTGTAAGTTATTAATTTTCTTTGGTGGTGATGTACTTTCTTGATTTTTCATATTTCTGGTTTCTTTCTTTTGGTGTTTTGTCATTGTGGCCGGGGATATCACAGTTCATTCGTTTTACCCTGAGGTCTGCCTTGGATACTGAAGGGTCTGCTGCTTCTGGACAGCAGAAACTAGCCTGGACCGGAAGTCCCACTCCACCTGCCTTCACTGGCTGGTCAGTGGCTTAGGAGTCCAGAGCCTCTCAGGTCACTCACAGAGAAAGAGGGCCTGGGCCAGAAGTCCCGCCCCACCTGCCTACACCTGCTTGTCAGGCTCAGGGTTTGGGAGCCCTTGCCTCTCAGGTCACTCATGGAAAGGTCCCGCACTGCGTACATTCACCAGCTTGTTTGACTCAGGGCTTAGAATCGTGGAGCCTCTCAGGCTGCTCACGGAGACAGGGTGACCTGGGCCAAAATTCCCACCCCATCAGCCTTCACTGGCTTGTCTGGCTCAGGGCTTGGGAACCGCTGCCTCTCAGATCGCTCATGGAGACAGCACAGCCTGCGCCAGAAGTCCCGCCCTGGTGTCACTTGCCTTGTCTGGCCGGCAGGCTCGGGACATGTGGACCCAAAAGCTCTAAAGTCTCTCTATGAAATGGGGAGCAACCTGAACTGGTGTCCCACGGTGGGCGGCTCCTGTCCGTTCCCGCACAGATTTTGGGTCCTCTGTCGCTGCTCCTCAAAAGCTGCAAATTGGTCGCTCTGTGGGAGAGAGTGACACCAGGAACCGACTATTCTGCCATCTTCACCCCTCCCCCCTCAGATGACTACTTGTATTGGCATTCCCACCACTGGTGTCATGAAAATGATAATTTAAGGAGGTATAAAGAACAACACAGAAGCTATACTAGAAGTTGCTTTTCTACTGCTAGTACTAGTTAACTATGCTATGTTATATTTTTCAGAAGGCGTTTCTTTAATAAAATGAAGTCAAATTATGGTCAAGAGTAGCCTTTTCAAACCTAGCATGTGGGGAATGAGAGGGCAGTAAAGAGAAGGGACACATAAGAAAAGTAATGTTTCCCTTCTCAAGCCCCCCCCCCCCCAATATGGGTCAAAAGACAGAACCAAAACTCATTCATCTGTACAAGAAGTTAAACAATATTTTTCCTATGTCACTGATAAAACTAGCAAATTCAAATGAATCAAGTTAGAACATCTAAATGAAAAATTCTTCACCAAGAGCTGAAGTTTATTTTATTTGAAATTGCTACATATTCATATAAAGGGCACAACAGACAAAAATCTTGAGTGTGAATGTTAAGGAAACTCTTTGAAAAAAATTGTAAAATATAATGGAAATACTCTAACAAAAGTAAAAAATTCCTCTGTAATACTTCAAAAATTATCTTCCATTGTGAGACTGAATTTTGTGGAAAGGGCATTAGTATTTATTCAGTAATAGCAAAGATAAATGGATTACTTAGAAGATTGCACACTCAAATATCATTAAAATGCCAGGCTCCAGCAAAAGATTCCTGGAATTTATTCTCTATTAACACTTTGTAAATGTTCACTAGATGGCATTAAAAGGCTAACTGTATAGAAAGACCAGCAGAAATTGTGTCCTTTAAAAGATGCTGGGAAGACTAAAGTGTTAGCATGAAGATTTCACTAAAAGAATCTCAAGGAAGATTCTTAATTGCAAGTATTGGAGTCTACAAAGATCAGAAGGTGTTTACCTCAGCTGCACATAAGCACTGGGGCTGAATGTGATTTCTCAATGGATGCCAATTTCCTTTTCAATATCTAAGATTTATTGGTCCAATCTATGAAATTTAAGATGATTTTAATATATAAGAGGAATATCTAACAATCAATTTATGAAAGTATTGTTAGGACTTAGAATTCCAAGTATTACAATAACTGATTTTAACTTTAAAAATAAAAGGTTTTTATATTACACTGGAAAATAGTGGTGATTTACAATATCCAGTTACTTGTTCACATTATTTATTAGCATTTCCTTCCCCCTTTTGAAGGCAGGAGCTGTGTATTATCAACCATTATATTCTCAGCATCAAGCACCATGGCTGATACCTAGTTGACATTTCTACAAGTAAGGAGTTAGATTCTGTTATCACGTAGATGTTGGCTTGTATCTCAGCTCCACCACTTATTAGGTAAAATTGTGGGCAAATTACTTAGCTCTATAAGCTGGGGGTTAATAATTATAAATGATGATAGCAATAGCAGGTTTTCATAGAGTTTTGATGAGTATTAAATGACATAACAGATGTAAAACATAGTTTTTGGATCATAGTAAGATCAATAAATATTGCTTATTAATTATTGTTATTATTAAGAAATATTTGTTGAATGAGTGGACCTTAATTAAATTCCCTGAAAGCAGTATTTATTTATTTTGAGTTATTGATGCTGTGGTCTAAATTTTTACACCCCACCCCCCCAAATTCATATGTTTAAAGCCTAACTCCCAAAGTAACGGTATTAAAAGGTGGGGCCTTTAGAATGTGATTAGGCTTCATAAAAGAGCCCTGGGGGAGCTTATTCACCCTTTCTGCCATGTGAAGACACATTGAAGTCACCAATTATGAGAAACAGGTCCTCACCAGACACCAAACCTACTGACACCATGATTTTGGAATTTCAAGCCTCCAGAACAGTGAGCAATAAACTTCTGTTGCTTATAAATTACCCAATCTAAGGCACTTTGTAATAGCAACTGTAGCAGATTGACTTATGTCCCCCCAAAACTTATCAAAGCTTGAACTGTGTCCTCCACGTTTTATGTATTAGAAACTTAGCCCCCACTGTGACTGTTAAGAGGGTGGGAAATCCTATTATGGTAATTGAAAGGTGGAATGTTAAAGAGGAGATTGGACAATAGGACCATTGTATTAGTCTGTTTTCTGTTTCTACAACAGAACACCTGAAACTGGGTGATACATTAAGAAATGGAACTTATTGCTTATAGTTTCTGAGGCTAGAAAGTCCAAAGTCCATCTGGTGGTGGCAACAGTGGGTCTCACAGTGCAAGATGGTGGAAGCAGAGAGAGTAGAGAGAGAGAAAAACAGACTCACCTCTTCTTTTAAAGCCCTCAGAACCATGCCCCTGACCACCAGTTTTAATCCATTCACTACTGCACAGTCCTACAATCCAATCACCTCTTCAAGGCTCCACCTTTTAACTACCATAATAGGATTTCCCACCCTCTTAACAGTCACAGTGTGGGATAAGTTTCTAATACATGAAACTTGGGGCACACTATTCAAGCACCAATGACTTTTGGGGGGATAATTCAATCCACTACAACCATGCAGTAAAAGAAGAGGAGAGTCTCTCTGCTTGCTCTCTCTCTGCTCAGCCATTTTCAAAATATGATACCCTGCCCTCACTGTCACCACCCGTATCAGTCCGTTTTGTGTTGCTATAACAGAAACACCTGAGACTGGGTAATTTATAAAGAACAGAGGTTTATTTGGCTTACAATTCTGGGACAGCTGCATCTGGCACAGGCCTCAGGCTGCTTCTACTCATGGCAGAAAGTGGCAGTCAGCCAGTGGGTATAAGCAGATCACGTGGTGAGAGAGGAAGCAAGAGAGAGAGAGAGGAGGTGCCAGGGTCTTTTAAACAACCATCTCTCATGGGAACTAATATAACAAGAACACATTCAGGACCCTCACCCCCAAAGGAGAGCATTAATCCATTGATGAAGGATCTGCCCCATGACTCAAACAGCTCCCTGCACTGCCACACTGGGGATCAAATTTCTACATCAGTTCTGGGAGGACAATATATCCAAACTCCATCATCACCACCAAGACCTTCACCAGCTATGTTCCCTGGACTTTGGACTTCCTAGCCTCAGAAACCGTAAGCAATAAATTTCATTTTCTTCATAAAATATCCACTTTTGTGTATTTTGTTATAAGCAACAGAAACAGACTAATACAGCAACCTAAATGGACTAAGACTGAAATTGGTACCAGAAAGTGTGGTGTTGCTATAACAAATACGTAAAATATAGAAGCAGCTTTGGAACTGAGTAAAGGTAGAGGCTAGAACTGTTTGTAAGTGCCTTCTAGCAAAAGCCTATATGGCTGTGAATGGACTGTAAATGACAATTCTGGTGAGGGCTCAGAAGAGAACTGTAGAGAAAACCTCAGTCTTCTTAGAGATTACCTAAATAGTTATGATCAGAATGTTCATAGAAATATGGATGGTAAAAACCATTCTGAAGAGATATCACACAGTAATAAAAAACATGTTATTGGAAACTGGAGAAAAGGTGATCCTTGTTATAAAGTGACAAAGAAGATGGCTAAATTATGTTTGTGTCCTAGTGTTTCATGAGTGATAAAATAGGATGTTTGGCAGACAAAGTATCCAAGCAAAGTGTTGAGGGTTTGGAATGGCTTCTCTTAACTACTTATAGTAAAATGTGAAAAGAGAGAAATGATTTAAAGCAGAATTTACAATCAAAAGGGAAGCAAAACATAAACATTTGGAAAATTCCAGCCTATAATTTAATATTATAAAAAAATGTTTAGGAGAGAACACCAAAGGTGTGGCCAAATGAACATTTGATAAGGATATTAGTATGAAGAGAAGGAAGTCAGGTGTTATTTATCAAGAAAATGGAATAATGACCCTGAAGGCATTTCAGAGAACTTTGAGGCTACCCTACTCATTGGCCCAGAGTGCCAGGGACTTGGGGGTAAAGCAATTTCAAAGCTCCATTCCCTGCATTCCAGTGCAGCACTCCTTGCCTTCCCTAGCTATGGCTCAAGCAGACCCTTTTGTAGCTCAGGCCACCCCTTCAGGAGGCACAGGTAGTAAATCATGGTAGCATCCACACAGTGCCATCTTCACAGGTGTGCAGAGTATATGAGCTATGGTTCCATGGCTACTTCCACCTGGATTTCAAAGGATGCCCTGGAGAGCTTTAGAACTCAGGCAGAGAACTGCCAAAGGGGTAGGGCCATCACCAGAGTTCTCACTAGGGCAAAGTGTAATGGAGTTTTGGGGGTGGGGCTGCCCTCAAGACCTCAGAACTGTAAAGCCACCAGCCTGCAATTCCAGCCTGGGAAAGCTACAGGCACCCAATTCCAAGCAATGAGAACTGTGGCTCAGGCTGCACCCAGTACAGCCATGGCAGCAGGGATGTCTATAACCTTATGGGCCTAATTCCCCACCCTGTTTCTCTGGAAGGCAGGATATCGAGTCAAAAAGAATTCTCCAGTCTAAAGATTTAATGTTGTTTGCCCTGTCAGGTTTTGGGATTACTTAGGATCTATTACCCCATGTTTCCTTTCCATTTTTCCTCTTTGGGGTGGGAATGTCTGTCTTCTGTCTCACCATTGTATTTTGAAAGCACGTTGCATGTTTGATTTCACAGGCTCATAGTGGAACAGAAATTTGCCTCAGAATGAATTGCACGTTGTATCTCACCCAGATCTAATTTTGATGATATTTAGATGAAACTTTGGAGTTTAGACATTTGAGTTGATGCTGGAATAAGTTAAGATTTGGGGGGAATTAGGGATGGAATGAATGTATTTTACATGTGATAAGGATATGAATTTTGGGGGGTCGGGGGTGGAATGCTATGGTCTGAATGTTTGTGTCTCCCAAAATTCATGCTGAAATCTAACCCCCAAGGTGATGGTATTAAGAAGTGAAGGTACTTGGGAGGTGCTTAGGTCATGAGGGCAGAGTCTCATGACCTTATGAATAGGATTAGTGCTTTTATAAAAGAAACCTCAGGGAGCTTGGTAGCCCCTTATGCCACATGAGGTCACACAGAAGGTGCCGTCAATGAGGTCCTCACCAGATAACAAATCTGCTGGTTACGTGATCTTGGAATTTCGAGCTTCCAGAACTGTAAGCAGTAAATTTCTATTGCTTGTAAATTACCAGTCTAAGGTATTTTTGTTATAGCAGCCCTAATGAACAATTCATATGGATATGATGTAGGCATTTATCATACTCTGAGGTATGTTATCAGGAACATGGTTAAATAAAATTGTTCAATATGTAGAAAACCCAGAAACATTATTTCTATGAAGAAGTTGTCAGAAAACTTGTCTGAAGCTTGGAAATAGGCAAAAGAAATTACTGGTTGTTCTTTCAGTGCAATGCTGGGTTTGATTTTATTGTTTGGGCAATTTACCTTTGTAGGAGCAAAGGTTCACTTGTAGATTTTTTCCCCTGGTAAAGATGCATGCAACTTCTGTTATTTACCAGGTAGCCCAGAGATTGTGGTTTATGGTCCTGTTGGGCTTAAAACAGTTTTGTATCTAACACAACAATCTTATTCTAAAATGCTCTTGTGAAGCATCATAAGTTCTTAAGTGCTTTTGTACTTAGCTTATCATCTTACTGTTTTTTTCATTGATTGCTAAGTTAAAAAATCTTTAACACTTTCTTTAAAAATCTGCATGACAGTAATGATTTATATTTATATTTTTGAAAATTATACTTTAAGATAGTGCAGCTTAACACTATTTCAGTAAGTTGTGAATCTCAACTCTGTCAGTTAAAGAGTAGAAACATTTCTCCATGAATGAGCAGTGCTGTATTTATAGGAGGTCACTCTTCAACATCTATATATCCTTTCGATTTTCTTTGATGACTTGTACTTAACAATGAAAAGTTAAATGTGGAGGTAGGACAAGTTCAACATTTGTTGACATTTGTGTAACCCTTATGACCTAAGTATTTTTAGTTCAATTCTTGTAGACAGAGTTTTATAAGCAAAAAAAGAAAAAAAGAAAAGAAGCGATAACAATAACAAACAAAGGTTTGTTACAATTCCTTTGTCCTAGAAGAGAGAAACCTCTTTCTGGTGTGTTTTTAACCACGGCTGTTTTTGTGTAATTTAGCTCACAGTGGTTCTATTTGGAAACAGTCTCTGTAGGTATTTTTGCTTTAGATCTCAATTTTAAATCTTCTGTACAAATTTGTAAGATAGTAACCAAACTAAAACCTAGAATTGGTTGAATGTTGGCAAAGGAAAATTCCATTTCAAAGAAAACAACTTTGGAAAGACTCCATGAAGCAAGCTGAGAATCAAGAGCTCTTATCAAAGAATACTAGATGAAAAGTAATAAGAAATCTTAGCTTTGGATTTTCGTAAAATATTCTTGATGAGCAAAACAATTCTTGGCAAGGTAAATGTAAATTTTTTCCAGAACCCAAACATTTTAGCATTTATCACATATAGAAAATAATGTCTATTACCTGGATATATTAACATTACTTACTCTATTCATCAGAACATTCTGGCAGGTGAGAAAACAAATCTCTTAGAGAATGTAGTATAAGTAGATTCAGTGGGTATTAATTATGATAATTCTTTTAAATACAATATATGTATACTATATCTAACTCTCAATTTACTTTTTTCCTACACTGTGCTTATTCACAGATTTGGCACTTGCCATAACAACCACCAAATATTTGGTTTGAAAATTACAAATAATTGTATGCACAAATCTCAAATAAAAGCAAATGTGTCAGAAACACCTATAATATAAAATAATTTGTACTGTAACTATTTGAAAAAATGGAAGTTTTAACTATATATGTGTGTATGTATATGCAATAGTTTACTATAAGTTTATACTATAAGTTATACTAAAAGTTTACTATATATTTTTTAAAATTTGAGACTTTTGACTATACATGTATGTCTATGTCTATCAATTTATATGTCTATCCATCCATACACACAATAGTTTATAGTGCTGTATTTGAAAAAAAATTAAAATTTTGGCTAAAACAGCATATGCCTGAAACTTAAACCATTTGATCATAATATATTTTCTATGATTCCAAAGATACTTCAAATTTCCTGGTGTCTCAAGCCAGTATTACAAGTTTGAATAGCTGTCATTGCTTTATTGTAGCTATATTGGCCTTCCACTTAGTAAAATACAGTTGCCAAAATACCTGATAAGCAAGTTTTTAATGCATGTGAACATAAAAAGGCATGCTTTAAATAGCTTAGATGACTCTACTTTTACCCCATTTACTTTTGTTATTGTTTCCAAAAGGTGCATAGGACACTGCTTTTGTAGTTACACATCTGAACATTTTGTAATGTGCAGTATCTGAACATTTTTCACTACAAGAAAATGACTTTAGAAGTATGAAACCAGGCCACAGCCACCCTGATGCCACAAAGTTCTGAGATGCAAATCATGAGCTGCAATTTCAGGTAATTTCCCAGAGCAGGAGGACATCTTAGCAAAGAAAAAGCATCACAAAAATCATGTGCAATCAGCATGCTGATTTACCCAGCACAGAATAGCTCTCATCTAGAAAGGAACTATGTTAGAAATTCTATTTTATTAGTTTTCTATAAAAGAGGGTTAGCAAATAGAGCTAGCAAAGAAAATGGTTGAAAATGATTGTGCACAGCCATATCAAAATCTCTAAAGAGGCCTAATATGCAGTCATTCAGATTCATAAAATCATATATCTTGACATATCCCCCATGCAGATGTTTGACAATGTGTAGGTGAAATGTCCAAATCACCATCAATTTTTTAAAACTTTTATTTGGATATTTTAATACTGGCAGTGCTCAAAGGAATCAAAATGGTGAATATATGCATTCCTTAACTAATCTATTTATTTATTCATTCAACAAATACATATTTGAGGTCTTGCAATGTGCCACATTTAAAGTACATACTGAAGATTCAGCACTGAGTCTCTGCCCTTATGAACCATGGGTTGCATACATGTGTATTAACTGAACATTTATTTCCTCTTTGCTTTTCTGCACTGTGCTGGTCACTGGAGTACGGAAACCTGGGAAAAGGTTCCTACTTCCAGAGAGCTCACAACCTAATGTGTAGATGGACACACACATATTTCTGCTGAGGTGCTGTGGGAATGCATTCACAAATAAATCTATAATAATGCTGTATCTTAATAGCTGCTAAAAAGATGCTCACTCAGTCAGAAAGAAGCCACTTTGTAGTCTTAAGCTGGGTGTTTTTTATTGATCTGTTAGTTTATAGAACTTGTCAGCCATTTATTTTGGAGGTGAGACTTTATCACTGAGATCCTGTGGCGCTGTATATTAACTGAGTCATTAAAGAAAATTAAAAAAGAGACCTGGCAGGAGTGCAAGGACCTCAGAAGTGGAGGGCAGCCTCCACTGACAGCTGGCAGGATCATGGGGTGTTGTTGTGCACGTGACCGGCTACTGCCACAGACATTTTGACTGCCACTGCTGCTGCAAGGGTGGCCCACTGCCACCGCAGCAGGCACCACCACTGTGCAGGTTGCCTGCCAACCACTCAACTGCATTGACACAAGGAGGGTCACCAGCAGAGCCTGGGGAAAGAGGTGAGCAAGTGCAGACTTGCAATCAGTGGCCCAACCCATTGGGGGAATTATGCCGCCCCCTATGGTATCACACCTAGGGGTGGGAGGTAAGGGCATAGCCCACACGACTGGCTTGATATGGGAAGAGACACAAGTGGAACCCCTGGAGATTACAGAAACCCAGAATAGACAAAGAGAATAAGGAAGAAAATTCCCAACCACTACCAATCCATCTTCCAACTAGGGGAAGCAAGGTCCCCTGAAGATCCTCTGCCTGTAGGAAGAGGAAAGAGAAACCCCACCCAGGGCCACCCATTCAAACTGAGGAGCTCCAGTATAACTCAGTGCACCCATCAGGGTCACAGGATTCTAGCCGGGGTGCCAACAAGCCTGCCCAGGGTCACCTACCCCAGCCAAAGAGTGACAGGGCACCCAAGTGCTTCTCCCAAGAACTCCAGGGCTTGCCCCCATCATTGATGAACCAACACCCAATGTGACTAACCTCAATAAGGCATCACTAAGTGCCCCAGTGCCCATGCCATGGAGGCACTCACATGCAACTCTGACATTGAATATGACCAAAGTACCCACATGGAGACTACACTGCTATGACTACCCAGAACCAACACTAAAACACCCTCCCCAATGGGCAACATAAAACACATCTACGGAGGAAGTCTCTCTCCTCAGAGCCCACTCCAGACTAATAGAAGCAACTTCTCTACAAAATGACCAGATATCAATGTAGAGATACTAGAAATACAAAACAAACAAACAAACAAACAAGAAAATAGACACCACCAAAAGAATCCAGTAATTTTCAAATACCAGACCTACAGAGTAGGAAACCCTTGAAATGATTGAAAAGGAATTCTGAGCCACAATCTTAAGAAGACTCACTGAGATATGAGAAGATTCAGACAACATAATGAAATGAGAAAAAAATCTAAGATATGAAGGAGGAAATTTATAAAGAGATAAATACCACAATCACAATAATTTGTTGAACTTTCAAAAGGAGAGAACAGAACTGAGGCCACCAGAGATGGGAAAGGGTGAGGGTGAGGGGCGGTTATCAAGAAATTGGGAAAGGACCACGAAAAATGATTACATTGTGTAACATTGAGTATACTAATTTTCTTGATTTGAGCATCATGTATTGCACACAGGTGTTGATATTCACCTCTGTATCCCACAGGTATGTACAATCAATTATGTTTCAATAAAATAAAAAATAAAAGAAAAAAATGAAAAAAGAATATTTTTTTCATTCGAGGAATTTGAGGTAAAGGACCAGGTTCTCTACTTTGGAGCCATCATTTCCCAGCCCATGTGCACCAGCCACTTAGGGGCCTCACCTCTGCACTTCTTCCCTCTTCCTCTCCTCAGTAGGAGTTTTTGTCCGTTTGAGGGCAAAGCATGAATAATTTGGGGCATAAGCTGCACAAATGAAGAGCACTTTTGTAAACCTAGTATAACTTCGACTCAGGGCCTCTCTTTCTGGGAATCCAGAAATCTGCTTTCACCTTTAGTTTCGCAGAAATGTTTCTAAGATTGCCTGAGTCTTAAGGAAACAGGATCCCTCAGTGCATGTGAAAGGGGCAGACCCCAGGCCCAGTCCTGACTCCAGGCCAGGCAATACTGTGACACTACAGGCTGTCACTGGCTGCCTCTCACTCACTCTCTTTATCTCTGTCAGCACTCTCCTCTTTTTTGTCTACGTTGACACATTTGATTGAGTTTACACTTCTCATTTTTGTATATATTTCTTTACACTATCTTCAGGGCATCTCAAATTGGCATTTTTAAAACCCTGTTATTATCTCAGGTGTCCGAAAATTGTTCTGGTTTAATGACTGAAAGGGGCTCTGTGATCACATACAATGGAATGCAGAACTCGTCTCTAGACTGGCCAGTTTCAATAAATGGGAGAAAGTGACAAACATAGTCTTGACAATTGGGACACCTCGTTTAGACAAGAGTGCTCTACTTATTAATCAACTGTTTTGGTCTTGGATGAGCATATACATAAGAAATTAATTACCCTAAAATTTTAGGTTTCTTTTTAAGAAAATATTTTAACAAATGTTCCGTACTATTTATAGGGTATAATATAAAACCCTTATTATGTCATTCAAGGTTCACCATAATTGAGCCCCAGTTAAATTTTTAATAGTTTTTTTTATTGAGTTGAAATTTATATAGCATATATAACATTTTAAAATGAACAATTTAGTGAAATTTAGTATTGTTGCAAAGTTTGGCAACCAGCACCTCTGTCTACTTCAGGACACTTTCATCACCCCAAAGTAAACCCTGTACCCATAAGCAGTCATTCCCCATTCCCCTTTTCTCCCAGCCACTACCAATCTGCTTTCTGTTTTGATTTGCCCATTCTGGGCATTTCATATAAATGCAATCATACAATATGTGACCTGTTGTGTCTGGCTTCTTTCACTTAGCACGATGTTTTCAAGGTTCATCTATATTGTTGAGAGGAAAACTTTTCCTCTTCCAATTTAGGTTCAGTGGTTGGGGCCTAAGAATGTAACTGACAATACACAATTGACAGGAGAAAAGACAAAGTTTATTCATTTGCATACATGAGTACACAGAAAATGTGGCTTCTTGAGCAGCTAAAGGTAGGTGTTTGTACACCAACTGTAGCAGGGGAAAGGGAGAGGGGAGAAAGGGCTTCTCTGGGCAGATGAAATGGATTTTTAGGAGAACAGATGGAAGGTAAAATTAGCGATTACATTTTTTTACGCAGGTGCGAGCAGTCTTTCCCATCTTTTTTCTGGCGGTAGAACTTCCCCAGAGAGAGGACGTACGCAGTCTTACCCCCTGAAGTTTCTGCTTCTAATAGGATAAGGGAAGCTCCAAAAAAGCTCCTTCCTGCATCTGTTGAATCTCAAATGTCTTCAGTTTAAAATAATCATACCAACTCTGGGGGTCCTAGTGGGCCCCCAATGTAGCATATATCAGTACTTCATAACTTTCTATGGCTGAAAAATATTCTATTATACAGCATCACATTTACCCATTCATCAGATGATGGACATTTGTTTATTTTCTACATTTGGTTATTATGAATAGTGTGTCAAAGGAGAAAATTACAACAAATAATATCACGGGTTCGGATCCCCATACTGGCCAGTTGCAAACAACAACAACAAAAAATTACAACAAATTTAAAGATCTCAATTGGCTTTATTGCAATTCTAGAACTGGGCAACACTTAATTCCATAAAATAGGATAAGTGTACCAATGATCCTAGCAGAGGAGGTTGCCTTTATAGACAGAAAAGGCTGAAGAAAGCAGAAACAAAGAACAAAAAATAGATTGGTCACTTCAAAGTTATTTTTCTTGTAAGGTGGGTACAGGGGGACACTTTCCTTGTAAGGAGGGGACGGAGGACAGAAGAATAGAAAAATGACTCGTTAACATCAGGTTACTTCAGGCTATGTCCTTTGGGTAAGGATTAAAGCAGAGGGAACTTCATTATCATACCTATTGAAGATTTAAACAGGCCTGTTTGGGAAATTGGCTGTCATCTCTCTCCCAATTCCAGAGCACAACTTAGTTTAGGTTTGGCGACATGGAGTTTAGCAGGGGTGACTTCCCTTTTAGTCTGGTCTTTGGGGCCTAGTGCAGAATCTTAGTTCAAAACAATGGCCTCCGATAATTTTTACTTCAAAGATTCTTCTGTGAAAATTCATGCACAAGTTCTTATGTGGATGTGTTTTCTTTTCTCTCGGGAGGAAGTGAGTGGCTGCAGTGGTGACTCTGTGTTTAACCTTTTGAGGAGCTTCCAGACTGTTTTCCAAAGTGGTGCACCATTTTATATCCACATCCTCACCAAGACTTGCGTCCGAAGTGATACCACATTGTGGTTTTCTCTGCATTTCTCTGATGACTAATAATGTTGGAAGATCTTTTCATGTGCTCTTTGGTCATTTGTGTATCTTCTCTGGAGAAATGTCTATTCAAGTCCTAAGGCTGTTCCCTTGTTGGAGTGATCAGGACTGAAGCCATGTTGGGACCTAAAACCACATAAGCTGTAGGCAAATTTTAAAAGGACACAGTTTTTTTTCTTGGCATACATTTCTCTGAGTTCCCTGTTTTCCCATGGTTATTTGATATTTTGAACCTTGGTTTTGGGGCAAGATGACATTATTCACATGCATGTAAAGTTGTTTTCCAGCCAGCCTGGAGCTGCAGACTTGTCAGGAGGCAAGTATTATCTAGATCCTGAGATAATGGCAAAGATGGGAGCAGAAATCAGAGGAAGTCTTGGCAAGGAGCCATGACTTGCACAGAGCCCCCACAGCTCAGGTCCCCTCCCTCCTGCTTTTCATTTCCCACGTTCCACTCCCTCAGCCCCTCTCTGAGTCTTTGAGATGGGTTTCGTCTGGCTGTTCTCCTTCAAGTTTACCAGAGAGATGGGTCAGCCCAACATCTCTCTTCAAGTCACCCGTATTTCTGAATAAAAGCTGACTTCTATTTTCACCTACATTTGACTTTTGAGTGATTTGCTTTTGAAAGGGGGCAGGCAGCCAGACCTGTGCCTGGTACCACTTTTAATTGGGTTGTCTGTCTTTTTTGTTGTTGAGTTGCAGGAGTTTTTAAAAATATATAGTCTGGATCCTAGACCCTTAGCAGATATATGATTTGCAAATATTTTCTCTCATTCTGTAGGGTTGTCTTTTCACTTTCTTGATAATATCTTTTAATATACAAATATTTTTAAGTTGGATGAAGTGCAATTTATCTTTTTTGTTGTTGTTGTTGTTGTTTCTTGTTGCTTGTGCTTTTGGTATTAAATTTTTAACTTTAAATTCAAAGAAAAGATGATGCGGTAGAAAAGCATGTCTCTGGCTTAGTGTTATTTGAAAGTCTTCAAAAATCATAGGGAAGTGGAACAATGAGTTCTAGTTGGCTTCACCATCTCTTCACTGTATTTACTAGTTTGAAGAACTAATAAGGGAGGATTTTTTAATGTTTATAAAGGATAAAATTTTCTGAGAACTTGCTGCTTATCTGAAATAACATTTTTATTCAAGGGGCAAAAATCTATCCTAAGAGATAAAGTGCAGGTTGCTATGTTTATAATCAAAGAGCTGTTTTCTAGAATTCTGCATTTTATATATTTTCTTAGAAAATAATATGGATGTTTTCGTATGCCAAATGACAAAATCCTAATACTAACAGATGCATGCTAGAAGAGGGTCTGGTGAAAGATATCATCATTTATTGGGCACCTCCAGGTGTCAAGTAGGTGAGGATCTTTGACATAAATTACCTATTTAATACTCTGTGATTAATTTTATGTGTCAATTTAACTGGGTTAAGGGACACCAAGAGAGCTGGTTAAACATTACTTTTAAGTGTCTCTGTGAAGGTGTTTCTAGAAGAGATCAGTGGTGGACTGAGTAAAGGAGAGTCACTGTCAGCAATGTGTGTGGGCATCATCCAAGCTGTCGAGGGCCTGAATAGAACAGAAGGTGGAGGAAGGGCAAATTAGTTCTCTCTTCTGGAGATGGGACATCCCTATTCTCCTGCCCTTGAATATCTGAACTCTAGGCTCTTGGGCCTTTGGACTCCAGGAATTACACCATTGGCCACTGGCGTTCTCAGGCCTCAGCTTGGACTGGGAATTACACCTTTGGCTCCCTGGTCTCAGGCCTCTAGACTCAGATTCAATTACACCACCGGCTTTCCTGCTTACAGACAGCACATCATGGGACTTCTCAGCCTCCATAACTGTGTGGGCCAACTCCCGTCATAAATCCCCTTTATAAATATATATATATATATATACAAAAAGCATATATATAAAATATATATATATATAAAATTTTAAAAAAGTTCTGTTTTACAGTTCTGTTGGTTCTGTTTTTCTTAAGAATCCTAATGCCTCAGAAATAGACTGTATTATCCACATTATCCACATTCTTGTGACACTCTAGTGTAAGGCTCGGGGAAATTATATAAAATGTGCCTTAGTCATTCAATTTGCTCTTACATTCTATCTGGTGAATGCAACAGGAGCTCTGCAGTTCCAATTTGAAGCCCTAAGACAATAAATGCCACATCCCAAAGAGATGTCACCTTTTTGAAAAGTGAATCTGATAGTACCTTTCCCCTGCCTGTCACCTTCAGTGGATCCCCTTGTTCTGAGGCTGAAGCACAGGCTTACAAGGCTTTCCTACTCTTTTGCCTGCCTCCTCACCTCATTTTTCCCCCTCCTGCTTCTTTCCTCCCCACCCTATAGCATTATCTGCCAGGTGAGGGTATCCCTAACATTTAGCCCGTTGCTACTACAACCGAGAGTATGTTGAACGACTTAATAACATTTTCTTTATCAAATGTATTCTCTATTATTGAGGACAGGAAGAAACCTAGAAAACAGGATTTTGGTTAGAACCCTAAAATTCTGAGATATCCCATTGCTCACCTTCAGATCTAGAGTTGTTTCATTGAGACATGTGGGAATATATCACTCCCACAGCCTCCACGCTGACATTAGCAAAACTGAGAAATGGTCCACAAGCCCCCATGATCCTGGCACCCTCACATGTGCCCTTATCACTATGCTGCCTGGGCAGGAGCGAAGGGCCCAGCGAGCTGTGTGAACCTGGTGACTCCTTTCTCCCTCCACCTTCTTCCTGTCACTTATGATTTCAGCACTTCAGTCTGCCTAGAGAACATCAGACGTAATAGTAGAAGACCCTTTTTTCTGTTTCTGTCAGTCACCAAAAGAATCCCCAGACTCCCAGATCAGCACGCAAGGCTTGAGCTGTCATCTTATGTCCTATCCCTCCTCAACTCCTGAAACCTTTGTCTTGAAGCCTCTGGGGCTCATGGTGCAGCACCAGTAAATTTTTATGAGCCTCCTGGGAACTTCTTCCTTCTTGCACTAACCAAAACCTGGCCCTCGCCTGAGGACGCTGCTTCCCTTGTCGCTCTACCAGTTGGCATCTATTTATATTTGTTTGGCCCCTTCTAACACTAGGCTGGAAGTAGACTAGACATACTCCTTGTCTTCACTGCCACATCCAGACTATTGTCCCTTCCCGCTTCCCAAACTCCCTGACTTTACAGCCCATGACATTAGTCTATATTGCTCACTAGCCTTCCTTCGTGCAGTCACCTGCAGACCCTGTCCTACCTCTACATTACCATAGGACACAATACTTCACTGTCACTTTCTCCAGCAGTCTTGTCCTAATTCTAGGTCACTATCCATACAGATAATCCTTCCTATGTCTTGGCTTCTTTATTTCCTGTTCTCCTCTTTGCCAATGACCTTGTCTCTCACATGATCTCTGCCACTTATAACTGGTTATATTCTACATCTGTCATTAGAAATAACTTGTTTCCAGGCTGGGTTAGCTCAGTTGGTTAGAACATGGTGCCAATAACACCAAGGTCCAGGGTTCAATCCCGGTTCTCCGTAATGTCAACTTTAAGAATGCCACTCTCTGACCAATACTTTCTAAATCTACCTAAACCACCCTTTCTAATATCTAAGCTCCCAACACTTCTTCAGCCTCAATGGGGTTTAAATTCCATGTTTCACTTTCCTGTAATTTCTCATGTCTTTACTTTCCTTGTGTTCAGTTTTGATGTCATGTTGCATGATCATAAGTACTTCTTTGCCTACACTTTCATTTCCCTTGACTTCTTTTTGTCCTTTAAACCATCTTGGAAAGATTCCAGAGCAGAGGACACCCAGCTCTTAAGACACCCGGTTATGCCTGTGCCAGGTAAGTGCTTGATTGAGACTGGACAAAAATGTTGACTGGACCTATTTTAAATTGATAATCGTTAACCCCAAGCCTACTTCCCACACTGCCTGGCAATCCTGCTCTATTTCCCAGGACTGGTCACTCCCTCAGTCTCCTAGATGATTATTTTCTCTTTCCTAAAACTACCAATACCTTCTCCCGTATTATTGTTCTCAGCTTGTGACCTTGGTCTCTAATCTGCTGAGCAAATGGAATCAACCAAGAAATGTCCGCTAACTTAGTATTCACGCTCTTCCACTTGGCTCCCACTGTGATTGGCATGATCAACTCTTTTGCCTCTCCACCCGAGGCCAACCCCCTGTCTTGTCTGCCAGACCCCAGCCCTTCTCACCAGCTCAGTGATTTTGTTCTGCATTTGCCTCTTCTTTCTCCCACATCAGCATGTTTCCCCACGGTATCAGATTGTCCACACTAGCACACAGAATTGTTGAACGTCTCCGAACCTTTCCAAAAAACTTCTCTTCATTCCATGTTTCCCTCACCATTAAGTATGATATCAAATGAGGAAGTCCCTTTTATTTTTAATTTCATGAATGGTTGTTGAATTTTGTCAAATGTGTTTTCTGCATCCATTGATATGATCAATTAATGAATTAATGTGGCTTTTTTTTTTTTTTTTTTTTTTTGGCTGCTGGTCAGTACGGGGATCCAGCCCTGGACCTTTGTGTTATCCACACCACATTCTAATCCACTGAGCTAACCAGCCAGCTCTCCCCGCCCCCCGGCTCCTTTTTAAATCTTTCTCATCTTGGTACATGGCAATTTCATTTCTCCATTCACTCAGGCTAAAACTCCTCGTGTCATATTTGACTTCTTTTCTCTTATGTTCTATATCCAGGTCCTTGGCAAAGCCTATCACCTCTAACTTCAAAATATATCCAGAACCCCTCCACCACTACCAACCCAGTCAAAACCACCATGGCCACTCGTGTAATGTACCTCGCCTTACTCCTTTTCCCCGTCTGAGTTTCACACTGTCAGTATCTCAGTTGTGAAACTAAGTCTGCAGCTGTCAGTAAGACGCTCTTGTCCTGCCTCCTCCACCTAAATAACATAAACAGATGTTAGAACTTGTGGCATTTGAAGTATTTATGTGCTGCGTTTATTTGTTCACTATAACGACCCCCTAAGGCAATCTGACTCTTTCATAGAATACATTCTCAAAGTTCACTTTAAATTTAGAACAATGTTCCAATTGCTCATATTAATACTTTGAGGTCAACAACATTGCCAAAGTACATTGAAAAAATTGTGTGAGAGTAACAGAGGTTGACTGAGTTTTTTGATGAGCCCGTTCAGTTTGTGACAGAGTGGGATTGTTCCCATGAATTTAATTCATGTGAGTTTGGGGACGAAAGGGATGGAAATGCCCTGCAGGGTCAGCCTGTTCATTCTCCCTGTTGGGGAAAAGTATTTCTCTTCCAAGTGAGGCCATCCAGCCTCTGACATGCTGAGGCATTTGTCCTGGATCTTTGTGTGGCAGGGACCGTGCAGGTTGTGGGAACTATCAGTTCTTATGATCTCAAGGCAATTTAAAAATGTCGACAGCAGCTCCACTCAAGCAGGGCCATTTGTCCACTCGATGTCAACGTAGTCTAAGTCACGAGATTGCAGTCTCTGGTCTTCCTGTAGAGATTTTTTTCCTCTTAGTTTATCATTTCATCCATGCAGGTTTCTTGCCAATACATTGATAGTTTATCTAAGCATTGTCTATTTATGATGTTTTTTGCCCCTAATGTTCCTAATGTTGACCACTTCCTTTCACTCACGTTTGCTCCAGAAGAAAACCTGATTTTTCCTTTTCTAATGCTTTTAAAACTATGTGAAAGGCACCTGACTGTCCCTCTTTCACTGCTGTGACTAGCTTTTCTGTTGGAACACGATTATAAATTCTGTAAAGCCTGTCATAAAAAACATCAATTTACCCAACACAGAAGATGAATAAATATCAATACTTTGTAACAGTTCTTAGCTTTTTTTAAAAAATGAAAATTATTGATAAATTCAAAATTGCCTTTATAATTCCCAAAGCCATTTCCTTCCTTCATTTCTGGAGCATTTGTATAAATTTGATATGAATCCTTCTAAGTCATCTTTTTGTTCTATCGTCTACCTATTGTCTGTCTATCTTTCTATCTATCTATCTTTTCTATGTATCAGCAATATGTATTTTGAAGCTTCTGTTTTGTTTTGCTGATCTTTTTGTCTATCCTTATGCTTATACTGTGTTGTTTTATTTGTTAGTTTCCTATTTTTTTAAACTATTCTCAATGTCAAGTAGGACAGTTTTTTTACTTCCCAATTTCCTTAACTAGTCTGAGAACTTTACTTTTCTATAAAATTTTAGAATCTCTTTGTCAAGTTATGCAGAATTTTGATGGGAATTTCACTGATGTAATAGTTTAAACTTTCTTCCTAGTCAAGAACATATCATGATTTGCTCAGGGTTTTTTTCCTTCATAATTGCTAACATGTTAATTTCATTCATAAAGTTTTATCTGTGTACTTTTTTCTTTCTTGGAGATTTATATCCAGGAATCAAAGTTTTTGTTACTATTGTAGGTGACCACTGTGAATTAAATACAAAAACCCAGAGATTGTGGTTCAATTCATAAAGTTAGGGAAGGGTTGATAGGAATACGTATCTGTCTCAATGGAATTTTTTTTGGGGGGGTCAATAAATTTTTTAAAGGTTTATTGAGGTACGGTATACAATAAGCTGCATATACATAAAGTGTTCAATGTGATCATCTTTGACACATGTATAAAATATTTCACTTTTTCTATTATATGGAGCTGATACCTTCACCACAATCAAGAAAACAAAAGATCTATCACCACCAGAAGTTTCCTAACACAACCTTTAATGCCTGCTTGCCACCCCTTTACCACCATCCTCAGTAGATGTTTGTGGGATAATATAAAGTGACAGCTGAGAAAGCACACGGGAATGGAATGTGACCACAGGAGCCTCTGTGTGTGTGTGTGTGTGTGCGTGTGCGTGTGCGTGTGCGTGTGTGTGTGTGTGTGCGCGCGCGCGTGTGTGTGTGCGTGCGTGTGCGTGTGCATGCGTGTGTGTGTGTGTGTGTGTGTGTGTGTGTGTGTGCACGTGTGCTACGACTCCACAGCACTGTGCTAGTTCCTCACTGTCCAGGCTTTCCCTTCTTTGGATGTGAGCACTTGCAAACACTACCTTTGAGTGATTCTGGAGTGGCATGTGAATCCAAGCTGGGAGTTTTTAATCCTTCTCCTTCGGGGTTGGGGGTAGTGGTACCCTTTGATCCTTATTCAGAAGAAAACAGAGTGGGTTTTTTTTGTTTTTTGTTTTTTCCCAGACAGGTAACTCTCTAGTATTGACATAGAGAACCGAAATATTCTAATTTTTAGGAACAACTACGTCTGCCACAGCTGGCCTACACATCCATGCCCCATTTATAACATCGTTTCCACAGGGAAAATGCATTTCAAGTAGGTAAAATTCTAGGTAAAAAGGAATGTAGGGAATATGAACTGTGTGTGAGTTGGGAATACTTCTGCAGAGATAGTCTGCCCTACTGTGGGGCTCTTTCTTGTGAAAGTCATTTTCAGCTTCTGTTTCAAACATTTCTCTGTTGCTCTGTTTATATAGAGAGCTATTTGCCCTTTTGTTTATTAGGAAAAAATGAAAGTTTAATTCAAGGGAAACCCATCTGTCTTTCCTTCTTTCTTCCTTCCCTCCTTCCTGCCCTCCCTCCCTCCTTTTTCTCTTCCCCACCCAGCTGTTTATTTCCACCATGAGGCAGGTGGTAGGTGACAGCCACAGGCTACATGAAGCCTCACCCCATGTGTTCTGACTGCTCAGAGCCCACTGTTTTGATGGGAGCCCAAGAACCACCACTCCTGAAACATGGGCTCTCAGAATGAGTTCTATCCAATAACAAGGCCTGTTCTTTCATCAACAGAGTGTCCCTTAAATTATTTCAAGCCCAAAGGCCTTAAATGTAAAACTGTCTGGTGCAACGTGACTATAACACATAGTCTGGATTTTGGCACCTATATGTGAAATGTTTGAAACTAAGTATGACTGGTTTGGGTTATGTATTGATATTTGTGTCTAGACAGCCCAGCCCTAACTCTAAAGGGGGCTGATGCCTGGTCTCTGAAGTGGAGAGGGTCCTGAGCCACGCAGGCCAGCGCTGGCACTGTTGGCCTCCAGAAGCATCTTCCTCTGTGCCAGGTGGTGAAGGCCAGGCTTCTCTGGAGACTCACAGACTTCCAGGCCATCCACTTACTTTCCCTGCCACCTGTGCCAGCCTGTCTGGAGTGGTAGGGTGGTGAGCATCTGCAAGCACTCGCTCCTCCAGGAACAGGACAAGCAGTGGCATGAAAGCTTGTCAGTACTTAATCATACGTCACAAATTTGTGTCTCAGTGCAAAGGCCCACTCATTCAGAGCAAAAATAACTTGTGAGGAGGTTTTCAAGATGGCGGCAGCTGCGGCGGCTGGCACGGAGTAGCTGAGGGTGGAAAAGCTGGCCACTGGGCCTCAGGCAGCCGGGAAACTTGTGGACCTTCCTCTCGCCATCTTTTAAGGGAGGACTGCTGCTGCTGGCCGGTCGTGGGGGGTGACCGCCACTTTACCCCTGGCAGGAAAGGCTGCCTCATTTACAGGCAACAGCTTTGAAGTGTGGAGCAGGAAAAGAACTGTTTCTTAGCTGCAAAAGCGAGTCTTGAAACAAGGAATGCGGCACCAGGGCTGCTGTGGATGCAGACAGGATCCCGGAGGCCGGGGCCGCGCTGAAGGCGGCCAGCTGCCCTATTCAGGATTCGAGGTTTCAGGCCGGCATTAAAGAAGATTCCTGGGAGCGCCCAAGCTGCGCCGCAACTGAACAGCCCGAGGCGGCAGCGGCCGAGAACGGGAAAGGCGGCAAACCAGAGACAGAGAGTGAGCGCCCGACCTGGCACAGCACTGTGAGGGACCCCTGGCACAGCTCTGTTCGGGGGGTGGATGCCCACCCGGCTCCCGCCTGCACCACCAGGCCACTCACCGCCCTGGTGCTGCCTCCATTTTCCCAGGTGCGGGCAGCCCCGCCCGGCTCGGCCATCACTGAGCCTTCCCACTTGCTTGGCCTGGCGCGGGGCTTTACGGAGCCTGCGGACTGGCCTCCCCTCCCACTCCCTCCGCGGTTCTCTGGCAGGGCTGGTGGCGAGGGGCGTCCCTGGCCAGTGTCAGGAGGGCAAGGAAGTACGGGCAGGCCGACTGTCACTCCACCATACCCTGGACTCTGGCCCCAGGTAAACTCCCTGTTACTGGGAGGCAGATACCATCTCTGCGGCCACCAGTTTGGAAAAAAGCCTAACGAATTTCTGGTTGGGAATAGTGTGGTAGGAGAGTTCCCAGGTCCGCTTGAACCTGCTGGAGACCAGGCTGCAGGTGGGCACGAGACTCGGTTTATACTGGGGGGATACAAAGGTGAACAAGACCCGAGAAAGATCTACACAGTGCTATAAAGGCACCCAGAGAGACCGGTCGTCTGTGCCTAGCAGAAACCTGGTAGACTTCCTGGGCGAGGCGGTGCCGAGCAGGGTCTTGAAGGCCCAGCTGATAGACGAGGGGTGCAGAAGACACACCCCAGCCCAGCACAGTGCGCACAGAGGGGGGAGACGTGCGGCCAGGGAGGCGGAGACTCGACAGAAACCACACACCCTGTGGGGTCGCCACTGCACAATCTAACAGCCTGGGCCAGAGCACACGGAATGGGGAGAAGTCCTGCACAGGAAGTGAAAGCTCAACAGAGATCACACACCCTGTGGTACGTGATCCACCAGCCCAGCAGAGTCCAAGCTGACCAGAAAGGTGGCTCCCCGGAGAAGCCCAAGACCCAAGGCAACCACACACACAAGGCACTAGAGACCAACTGAGCAGTCACGGAGGGAGCCATACGAAATTGGCAACCACAGCAACATCATAGTTAGTCATTAGTCTCAAACTGGTGGACTGTGAAACCCCCTGCCACAATGAATAAACACCAAAAAAAAGATACCAGAAATACAAAAAATCAAGAAAGTACACCACCAAAAGTTAATAAATCTCAAACTCTAGATCCTATAGAACAAGTAGCCCTTGAAATAACTGATAAGGAATTTCGAGTGATAATTCTAAGGAAACTGAATGAGATACAAGAAAACTCAGCTAGACATCATGATGAAATGAGGAAAAGTATACAGGATCTGAAAGAGGAAATATACAAGGAAATCAATGTCCTGAAAAAAAATGTAGCAGAACTTGCTGAACTGAAGAAGTTATTCAACGAAATAAAAAACACAACGGAGAGTTTAACCAGCAGGCTTGTCGAAGTTGAAGAGAGAACCTCTGAACTTGAAGATGGGCTGTTTGAAATAACACAAGCAGACAAAAAGAAAGAAAAAAGAATCAAGGACATTGAAGAAAATCTGAGAGAGATATCAGACAACCTTAAGCGCTCAAATATCCGAGTCATGGGTATTCCAGAAGGGGAGGAAAATGGAGATTCCATTGAAAACATATTCAACAAAATAGTGGCAGAAAACTTCCCAGGTATAGGAAAAATCACAGATCTTCAGATCCAGGAAGCTCAACGATCTCCAAATGTATTCAACCCAAAAAGACCTTCTCCAAGACATGTCATAGTCAAATTGGCAAAACTCAGAGACAAAGAGAGAATCTTAAAAGCTGCAAGAGAGAAGCGTCAAATCACCTATAAGGGAGCCCCAATCAGGTTAACATCAGACTTTTCATCACAAACCCTAAAAGCTAGAAAGGAATGGGATGATATTTTCAAAATACTAAAAGACAAAGATTGCCAGCCAAGAATACTCTACCCTGCAAGGCTATCCTTCCGAAATGAGGGGCAAATAGTATATTTCTCAGACAAACAAAAACTGCAGGAGTTCACTACCACACGACCACCCTTACAAGAAATCCTCAAGGGAGTACTGGGTTTGGTTCCTGAAAAATAACTACCACTGCACTAAAAACCCAAGAAAAATCTAAACCCGCTAGTATAATAAAAATGGCATTCATGAAGAGAAAACAAGCTAACAAAAACACTATTTACAACCTAAGGAACCAACAAACACAGAAAACAAACAGTAAATCAGAAAGCAAGGAACAAAAGACACCTAAGACAACCAAACAAGCAATAAAATGCTAGGAATAAATCAACACCTTTCAATAACAACTCTTAATGTAAAAGGCTTAAATTCCCCAATTAAAAGACACAGACTGGCTGACTGGATCAAAAAGCAGGACCCAACTACATGCTGCCTACAAGAGACCCACCTCACCCATAAAGATTCACACAGACTAAGAGTGAAAGGATGGAAAAAGATTTACCATGCCAACAGAAAAGAAAAACGAGCTGGAGTAGCTATTCTTATATCTGACAAAATAGACTTTAAACTAAAAACCATAAAAAGAGACAATGAGGGACACTACTTAATGATAAAAGGACTGATCCATCAAGAAGACATAACAATCATAAATATGTATGCACCCAATGTTGGAGCAGCCAGATTTATAAAACAAACTCTATTAGACCTAAAGAAAGAAATAGACACTAATACCGTAATAGCAGGGGACCTGAACACCCCACTGTCAATATTAGACAGATCATCTAGGCAAAGAATCAGTAGAGAAACACAAGATCTAAACAAGACTCTAGACCAATTGGAATTGGCAGATATCTACAGAACATTCCACCCAACAACCTCAGAATATTCATTTTTCTCATGAGCACATGGATCATTCTCCAGGATAGATCACATATTAGGTCACAAATCAAGTCTCAATAAATTCAAAAAAATTGCAATTATCCCATGTATCTTCTCAGACCACAATGGATTAAAACTAGAAATTAATAACAAACGAAACTCTGGAAACTATACAAACATATGGAAATTAAACAGCATTCTACATAATGAGATATTGGTCCAAGAAGAAATCAAGCAGGAAATCAAAAAATTTATTGAAACTAATGAAAACGATACATCATACCAAAACCTGTGGGATACTGCAAAAGCAGTATTGAGGGGAAAATTTATTGCATTAAACGCTCACTTCAGAAGAATAGAAAGATGGCAAGTGAACAACCTAACACTTCACCTTAAAGAACTAGAAAAACAAGAACAATCCAAACCTAAAGTTAGCAGATGCAAAGAAATCATTAAGATCCGAGCAGAACTGAATGAAATTGAAAACCAAAAAACAATTCAAAAGATCAACGAATCAAAAAGTTGGTTTTTTGAAAAGATAAATAAAATTGACAAACCATTAGCATGGCTAACAAAAAAAAAGAAGAGAGAAAACTGAAATAACAAAAATTAGAAATGAAAAGGGCAATATTACAACTGATTCATCTGAAATACAAGGAATCATTCGACACTACTATAAACAACTATACGCCAACAAATTTGAAAATCTGGAGGAAATGGATAAATTTCTGGACACACACAAGCTCCCAAAACTGAACCGTGAAGACATAGAAAATTTGAACAGACCAATAACAATAAAGGAGATTGAAGCTGTTATCAGAAGGCTCCCAACAAAGAAATGCCCAGGACCAGATGGATTCACAGCAGAATTTTACCAAACATTCAAAGAGGAATTGACACCAATTCTTTACAAACTATTCCAAAAGATTGAAACGGACGCAAATCTCCCAAACTCATTCTATGAAGCAAACATCATCCTGATACCAAAACCAGGTAAAGATATAACCAAAAAAGAAAACTACAGGCCAATATCCTTGATGAATATAGATGCAAAAATCCTCACTAAAATACTATCAAACAGAATACAGCAACACATACGTAAAATTATTCATCACGATCAAGTGGGATTCATCCCAGGGATGCAAGGTTGGTTCAACATACGCAAATCAATAAATGTGATACACCATATTAATAAACTCAAACACATATGATCATCTCTATAGATGCTGAAAAAGCATTTGATAAAGTTCAGCACTCATTCATGACAAAGACCCTCTATAAGTAAGGTATAGAGGGAAAGTATCTCAACATAATTAAAGCCATATATGCCAAACCCACTGCCAATATCATCCTGAATGGGGAAAAGCTGCAAGCTTTTCCTTTAAGAACAGAACTAGACAAGGATGCCCACTCTCACCACTCCTATTCAACATAGTGTTGGAAGTACTAGCCAGAGCAATCAGAGAAGAGAAGGAAATAAAGGGCATCCAGATTGGAAAAGATGAAGTCAAACTGTCCCTGTTTGCAGATGACATGATCCTATATCTCGAACAGCCTAAAACCTCTACAAAAAAACTCTTGGAATTGATAAATGATTTCAGCACAGTAGCAGGATACAAAATCAACACACAATAATCAGTAGCATTTCTTTTCTCCAATAGTGAACATGCAGAAAGAGAAATCAAGAAAGCCTGCCCATTTACAATAGCCACTAAAAATATAAAATACTTAGGAATTGAGTTAACCAAGGAGGTGAAAAATCTCTATAATGAGAACTACAAACCACTCCTGAGAGAAATTAGATTGGATACAAGAAGATGGAAAGATATCCCATGCTCTTGGATTGGAAGAATCAACATAGTGAAAATGTCCATACTACCCAAAGTGATATACAAATTCAATGCAATCCCCATCAAAATTCCAAAGACATTTTTCTCAGAAATGGAAAAAACTATCCAGACATTTATATGGAACAATAAAAGACCACTCATAGCCAAAGCAATGCTGAGCTAAAAAAATAAGGCTGGAGGCATGACACTACCTGACTTTAAGCTATACTACAAAGCTATAATAACCAAAACAGTATGGTACTGGCATAAAAACAGACACACTGACCAATGGAATAGAATAGAGAATCCAGAAATCAACCCACACACTTACTGCCATCTGATCTTTGACAAAGGCACCAAGCCTATTCACTGGGGAAGGGACTGCCTCTTCAGCAAATGGTGCTGGGATAACTGGATATCCATATGCAGGAGAATGAAATTAGATCCATACCTCTCGCCGTATACTAAAATCAACTCAAAATGGATTAAGGATTTAAATATACACCCTGAAGCAATAAAACTTCTTAAAGAAAACATAGGAGAAACACTTCAGGAAATAGGACTGGGCACAGACTTCATGAATACGACCCCAAAAGCACGGGCAACCAAAGGAAAAATAAACAAATGGGATTATATCAAACTAAAAAGCTTCTGCACAGCAAAAGAAACAATTAACAGAGTTAAAAGATAACCAACAGAGTGGGAGAAAATATTTGCAAAATATACATCTGACAAAGGATTAATATCCAGAATATATAAGGAACTCAAACAACTTTACAAGAAGAAAACAAGCAACCCAATTAAAAAATGGGCAAAAGAGCTAAGTAGGCATTTCTCTAAGGAAGATATACAAATGGCCAACAGACATATGAAAAAATGCTCAACATTACTCAGCATCCGGGAAATGCAGATCAAAACCACATTGAGATACCATCTAACCCCAGTTAGGATGGCTAAAATCCAAAAGACTATGAACGATAAATGCTGGCGAGGCTGCGGAGAAAAAGGAACTCTCATACATTGTTGGTGAGACTGCAAAATGGTGCAGCCTCTGTGGAAAATGGTATGGAGGTTCCTCAAACAATTGCAGATAGATCTACCATACGACCCAGCTATCCCACTGTTGGGAATATACCCAGAGGAATGGAAATCATCAAGTCGAAGGTATACCTGTTTCCCAATGTTTATCGCAGCACTCTTTACAATAGCCAAGAGTTGGAACCAGCCCAAATGCCTATCATCAGATGAGTGGATACGGAAAATGTGGTACATCTACACAATGGAATACTACTCAGCTATAAAAACAAATGAAATACTGCCATTTACAACAACATGGATGGACCTTGAGAGAATTATATTAAGTGAAACAAGTCAGGCACAGAAAGAGAAATACCACATGTTCTCACTTATTGGTGGGAGCTAAAAATTAATATATAAATTCACACACACACACACACACACACACAAACTGGGGGGGGGGGGGAAGAAGATATAACAACCACAATTATTTGAAGTTGATACGAGAAGCAAACAGAAAGGACATTGTTGGGGGGAGGGGGGGAGGGAGAAGGGAGGGAGGTTTTGGTGATGGGGAGCAATAATCAGCCACAATGTATACTGACAAAATAAAATTAAAAAAATAAATAAATAACTTGTGAATAGTTCCATCTATGGACCTAGAAAGTTTAGTCCTTTAGTCAGACTAAAAGGGTCTAACACATACTTTACTGACAACATTGGGTATAAATTTGACTCTACTACTTTGTGGGTAATTAGTCTCCCATGGCTTGTTATGAAAAAGTTAAGTAAAGGTCACCTTAGAAAGAAAAATATCCCATAGGCTGTCAAAACATGGATTTGGTTGGCATAGAAATGCATCATTAAAATATCAGTAAAATATCAAAACACAACTGAGAGCTTGAGCAGCATGGTAGAGCAAGGAGAAGAAAGAATTTCAGAGCTTGAAGGTGGTCTTTTTGGAATAACTCAGGCAGACAAAAAAAGGAAAAAACAATTAAAAATAATGAGGAAAATCTAAGAGAGATAGCAGACAACCTCAAGTGCTCTAACATCCAAATTGTGGGTATTCCTGAAGGGGAGGAGAAAGGAAAAGGTATTGAAAACCTACTCAAGGAAATAGTAACAGAACACTTCCCAGGTATAGGGCGAGATACAGACCTTCAGATCCAGCAAGGTCAAAGGTCCCCAAACAGATTCAATCCAAAAAGATCCTCCCCAAGACACACTATAGTTAAATTCACAAAGGTCAAAGACAAAGAGAGAAATCAACAAGCAGCAAGAGAAAAGCATCAGGTCACTTATAGGGGAACTTCTATCAAACTAACAGCAGACTTCTCAACTGAAACCCTACAGGCCAGAAGAAAGTGGAATGACATATTCAAAATACAAAAAGAAAAGAAATTGCCAGCCAGGAATACTTTACCCAGCAAGTCTCTCCTTCAGAAACAAGGGAGAAATAGTGTATTTCCTAGACAAACAAAAGTTGTGGGAGTTCACCATGACACGACCAGCCCTGCAAGAAGTTCTCAAGGGAGTCATTCATCTGGAATCTGAATAATGGTGACCATCATCACAAATACACAAGAAAGAGCAAACCCACAGTTAAAACAAAAATGTCAGCAAGGAAGAGAAAGAAGCTAAACCACCCTACCTTAAATTCTCAACCAACGTTAAAGAAGAGAAATAAAAGGGGAAGAAATGATCAAAAGATATTTAAATCAGCTAAGCAAGAAGCAATTAAATGACAGGAGTAAAGCAATAACTGTCAATAACGACCCTAAATGTGAATGGACTAAACTCCCCATTCAAAAGACACAGACTCACTGACTGGATTAAAAAGCTAGACCCAAGTATATGCTGTCTTCAAGAGACCCACCTCACTGGTAAAGACACACAGAGACTAAAAGCCAAGGGATGGGAAAAGAAATACCATGCAAATGGAAACCAAAAACAAGCAGGAGTAACTATTCTTATATTGGACAAAATAGAATTTAAACCAAAAAGATAAAAAGACAAAGAAGGCCACTATATAATGATCAAGGGATCTATCCAGCTAGAAGACATAACAATCATAAACATGTATACACCCAATACAGGAGCACCCAGATATATAAAACAAACACTCTTTGACCTAAAGAAAGAAATGGAGCCTAACACATTAATAGTGGGTGATCTGAACACCCCTCTCTCAGTATGGGACAGATCTTCCAGGCAACAAGTCAACAAAGAGACACAGGATTTAATCTGCACCCTGGACAAACTGGACTTGGCAGATATATACAGAACGTTTTACCCAACAACTAAAGAATACACATTCTTCTCATCAGCTCATGGTACATTCTCCAGGATAGACCACATATTAGGTCACAAATCTAGTCTCAGCAAATTTAAAAAAATTGAAATCATTCCAACTATCTTTTCAGACAACAATGGACTAAATTTGGAAATAAACAATAAGCAAAACCTGGAAGCTATACAAATACATGGAAACTAAATAATAGGCTCCTGAATGACCAATGTATCCAAGAATAAATTAAACAGGATATCAAAAAAATTCTAGAAACTAATGAAAATAAAGACTCATCATACCAAAACCTGTGGGATACTGCAAAAGCAGTACTAAGAGGCAAATTTATTGCAATAAATGCTTATATCAAAAAAATGGAAAGACTTCAAATAAACGACCTAACACTATGCCTCAAAGAACTTGAAGGACAATAACAATCCAAACCTAAACATAGTACACAGAAAGAAATAATTAAGATCAGAGCAGAACTAAATGAAATAGAGACCCCAAAAATAATATAAAAGATCAACAAAACAAAAAGTTGGTTTTTTGAGAAGATAAATAAAATAGACAAGCCATTAGCTAGGTTAACAAAAAAAAAGAAGAAGAAGAAGAAGAAAGAAGATCCAAATAACAAAAATCAGAAATGAAAAGAGAGACATTACAACTGATACCACAGAAATACAAAGAATAATTAGAGACTATTATAAACAATTGTGTGACAACAAATACGAAAATCTGAAAGATATGGATAAGTTTCTAGACACACACAAACTATGAAGACTGAACCAAGAAGAGATAGAAAACCTGAACAGACCAATAACATGCAAGGAGATAGAAGCAGTAATTAGCAATCTTCCAACAAAGAAAAGCTCAGGTCGGGATGGTTTTACAGCTGAATTCTATCAAACTTTTAAAGAGGAGTTAATATCAATTCTCCTCAAACTATTCCAGACAATTGAAACAGATGCTACTCTCCCAAACTCATTCTATAAGGCCAACATAACTCTGATAACAAAACCAGTAAAGACACACACAAAAAAAGAAAATCATAGGCCAATATCTTTGATGAACCTAAATGCTAAAATCCTCAAGAAAATGTTAGAAATAAGAATACAGTAAGCTTTTAAAAAAATTATACACTACAATCAAGTGGGATTCATCCCAGTGATGCAAGGATGGCTCAACATATGAAAGTCAATAAATGTGATACATCACGTCAACAAACTCAAGGACAAAGTCCATATGATTATCTCAATAGATGCTGAAAAAGCATTTGACAAAATTCAACATCCCTTCATGATAAAGACTCTCAACAAATTAGGTATAGAAGGAAAATATCTCAACACAATAAAAGCCATTTATGACAAGCCCACCACCAGTATCATTCTGAATGGGGAAAAACTGAAGGCCTTTCCCTCAAGAAGGAACAAGACAAGGATACCCACTCTCTCCACTTCTATTTAACATAGTACTGGAGGTACAGCCAGGGCAATCAGGCAAGAGAAAGATGTAAATGAAATCCAGATTGGAGAAGATGAAGTCAAACTTTATTTGCAGATGACATGGTACTATATATAGAAAAACCTAAGGAAAAACCTATGAAAAAACTCATAGAGCTGGTTAATAACTTCAGTAATGTTGCAGGATACAAAATAAATGCCTCCAAATCATTAGCATTTATATACCCAAATAATGAATCAACAGAAAGGGAAATAAAGAAAGTAAGCCCATTTACAATTGTTATGAAACAGATAAGATACCTAGGGATCAATTTAACCAAGGAGGTGAAAGGCTTCTACAATGAGAACTGCAAGCCACTTCTGAAAGAAATTAAAGAAGACACAAAAAGATGGAAAGATATTCCATGCTCTTGGATTGGAATAATTAACATTGTGAAAATGTCTATTACTACCCAAAGCATTCTGCAGATTCAATGCAATCCCCATCAAAATACCAATGACATTCTTCACAGAAATGGAAAAAACAATCTTACCTTTCATATGTAAAAACAAAAGACTCCGAATAGCCAGAGCAATCTTGAGCAAAAAAAATAAAGCTGGAGGCATAACACTACCTGACTTCAAATTATACTACAAAGCTGTTGTAACCAAAACAGCATGGTACTGCTATAAAAATAGACCTTCAGACCAGTGGAGTAGAATTGAGAACCTGGAAATCACCCCTCGGGCTTATAGCCATCTGATATTGGACAAAGGCAACAAAAATCTACATTGGGGAAAAGATTATCTCTGCAACAAGTGATGCTGGGAAAACTGGATATACATATCCAGAAGAATGAAACTAGATATGCATCTCTCACCATACACTAAAATCAACTCAAAGTGGATTAAAGACAAGTATAAAACTTGAAACTGTAAAATTACTAAGGGAAAATATAGGTGAAACACTTCAGCAATTAGATCTGGGCATGGGCGTTATGAACATGAGCCTGAAAGCATAAGAAGCAAAAGAAAAAATAAACAAATGGGACTATATCAAACTAAAAAGCTTCTGCACAGCAAGGGAAACCATCAAGAGAGTGAAATGACAACCTACTGAGTCGGAGAAAAATTTTGCTAACTATGCATCTGACAAAGGATTAATACCCAGAATATACACAGAACTCAAGCAATTATACAGTAAAAAACCAAATAACCCAATCAAAAAATGGGCAAAGAGCATTATAGACATTTTTCAAAGGAAGACATACAAATGGCCAATAGATACATGAAAAAATGCTCAACATCACTACTCATCAGGGAAATGCAAATTCAAACTACATTGAGATACCACCTCACTCCAGTTAGACTGGCTATAATCAAAAAAGATGGCGAATAACAAATGCTGGCGAGGGTGTGGAGAGAAGAGAACACTGCTGCACTGTCGGTGGGAATGTAAATTAGGACAACCACTTTGGAAAACAATTTGGAGGTTTCTCAAACAACTACAGATAGATCTTCCATACGATCCAGCATTCCCTCTTCTGGGTATATACACAGAGGAATGGAAATCATCATGTCGAAGGGATACCTGCACTTCCATGTTCATTGAAGCTCTATTTACAATAGCCAAGATATGGAACCAACCTAAATGTCCATCGATGGATGATTGAATAAGGGAACGATGGTATATATACACACCATGGAATACTACTCTGCCATAAAAGAGAATGAAATACTCACATCTGCAACAACATGGATGAGCCTGGAGAAACTTACATTGAGTGAAATAAGCAAAGCACAGAGGGATAAATGCCGCGTGTGCTCACTCATATGTGGGAGCTAAGAGAGAAAGGAAGGCAGGAAAGAAAGAAAGACCACAGCAGTGCGTTTGACTTGCCGAGGGAGGGTACATTCCTTGAGCTACAAAGTGGAGTGGGGAGGAAAGGGGGAGAGGGAGGGAGGCTGTAGATAATTGGGTGAGGGACATGGGGTACAAATGCAATTTCTGGTAATGAGTATGCTGCCAATATGAAGCTGGCCCTCACATCATGGGCACAAGGGGTGACAGTAGGCTTTGTATCTCATGAATATTCATAATAAATAAATAAACAAACAAACAAACAAACAAACACTGGGAAAAAAAGAAATAGAAGAATAATCCCTAGGAAAGAAGAAGGAGCTGCTCTGGCTGCGGCTCCTCTCGGGCAGGCGTGTGCCTGGCCCTGCACTTGCTCACTCAGGGAAGGGAGAAGAGCGAGGACTGAGAGCTGCGGAAGCAAATCGGTCCCCTGCGGGCTGTGACTAGCTCTTTCCTCTGAGAATCTTGCATTAACTGACAACCTACCACCTTCACAGGCCAACAGCAAGGCAGACTGGAGGTGGGTATACACTGTTATCATTTTAAATGAAGGGTAAAATACACAGAACGAGTGTTTAGTGGAAAATTTCGGACTGCATGTGGGTCTTAAATTCACTGGCCCTGGCTTTTCCAGGCTCTTCATGCCTGTGATGAGAAAGCCAGTCAATCTATTTTTCCTATTATGGAACGTTATTCACCGTAATTAATGAACATTTCCTGAGCACATTTCGTGCACAATGTGGTGTGGCAGGTGAGGGAGGGGCGTGAGAGATGGATGGTCTCAAGAACATACACATCGATTAGAGGCTGAACACCATGGGCTGCCTTACAAAGCAGATCATGAGATGGACCATAATGGAGCCAAGTGCTAATTCTGACAAAAGATTTAAAGAAAGCTTCCAGGAAAAGAGTTGGTGGGTTGGAGATGAGGGCGGGTGACTTTGGACAGAGAGACTAAAGAAAAAGAAGGGGTCCTAGAAGTCCAGGGCTAAGCTATGAAATTACAGCAGACAGGTCCAGCTGGCAGACCATTCAGGTGTGTAGGTAAAAATAGTCCAGAAAGGTAGGTTGTATCTGGACTTTGGTGGGTTTTGAATGCCAGGAAGAGCAGAGTGAGAGTCCCAGTAAAGGCTCTTGATCAGGGGAGTGTCACAACTACATTTTGTGATTTAAGAACTAATTCTGGAGTCCATGTAAGAGACGGAATAGACAAGAGAGAGATGGAAGAGGAAGACCTGCAAGGAGGCCACTATTGTCAATAGTGTGGGTGAGAAGTGATGTAGGAAAGAACCTGGATGCTACCAAGCAAGTGTGACCATTGGAAAGCCACACCAAGGGCAGGTAGAGTGGGCTCTGGGCATGGGCCTCAGAGGACCCAGATTCTGCCACTTCCCAGCCATGTGGTTAAGGCAGGTCTCTTAAGTTACTGAAATCAGTTTCCTCATCTGTAAAATGGAGATGATATCTGCCCTATGAGGGACATTTTATGAGATGTTTTTTAAAATTCTAAAGTGTTATGCACCTTGTGATATTCTTATGTTTTCATTATTTTGAGACAGTCTCACTGAATTATTTATTTAACAGATACTTACTGAGTATTTATGATAGGCCAGGCATTGTTCTAAATTCTGAAGATCTAGCAGTGAATAAAACAAAATGGCCTGCCCTCTTGGAGCCTATATCACAGTGGAGAAATAGAAAAGAAACAAGATATATAAGTAAAATATACAGAGTGTGGGTAGCACTGAATAGGCTAGAAGGAAAAATTAAAGAGAAAATGCGGATATAAAACGATGAGAGAACTCACTGATATTTCAGACAAGGTAACCAGGGCAGGTACTCATGTGACAGACTGAAGTAAGTAAGGTGGGCAGACATCCGGGAAGGTGGTTCCAGGAAGCGGAAACAGGAGGTTCAAGGGTCCTGAGGCAAGAGTGTGCCCAGAGTATGTGAGAGGAATAATAGAAAGACCAGTGTGGGTGGAGTAGGGAGATGGGAAATCAGACCACGTAGAGACTATGGGACAGAGAAAGTACTTTGGCTTTTACCCCTGGTGAAAAAGGGAACTGTTGGAGGGTTTTGAGCAGCAGGGTGATAAAGTCTGATTTAGGTTTTAACTGGAAGCCTCTGACAGTAAGCTGAGAAGGGATGCAGGAGGTCAGAATGAAACAAGGAGGGCAGTCTGTGTTGCTTTGCCTCCCACGGGTTTGTCACTCCTTTTCCCCTAGGTGATGGAGCCACCAAAGATTACTCAAAGCCCATCTCTTTTGAGCAGTGAGAAGCCCTGAAAAGGGGTTGATATCCCAGGACCCTCAAGCATGAGGCATCCTTCCATTTGGGAAATTAACCACGAATTGGTTAATAAATGCTCTTCCTGCATTTATTTTCCAGACCAAGAAGTTGCAGGAAGAGACATAGGTGGTGTTTTGCTAAGTACAGTTTAACAAGTTTTACAAGCTGGTAATATTCAATAAAAACCAGTCAGATGACATTCTGTTAGGCAATTAAGTGATCCACTAACAAAGGCTTGATTTAGCAAACATTCCTTTTCCCTCCAGCAGCTTTTTAGTAACTTTTCATATCAATTAGTAAGTTGTCTGTCTTTGAACCAGCAGCCTTGCTGTGTTACGATTCTTATCATGCAACAGAGACTTGATAGCCTGGGGAAAAATTTCCTGTCCTTTGCAAGGTCAATATTTGAAACTGTAAGGCTTTGGAAAACCAGGCCTTGTGAGGTACATTTGCTTTACAGTATATTCCACAATTTTGGAAGCTTTTGAGATGATCCAGGCACAGGCTGTGGTGTTGCACCAGGGTGTGACAAGCAGGGTGGGGAGTGAAAAGCACCCAAATCCCCACTGTGTTTTGAAGGCAAAACTCACAATATTTGCTGGTAGACTGCAGATACAGTGTAAGGAAAAGATGGAGATGCCATTGATTGATTTAGGGAAAACTGCAGAAGGAACTGGATTTGGTGGAATCTTAGGAGCTCTCTTTTGAACCTATCATGGTTGAGATCCCTGAGTGCATATATTTGGCAGAAAGCTGACTTTGACTGTGGAGTGGAGGGGAAAGGCCTTGAGTGGTGATGTAGAACTGGGAGTCATTAGCATATAATTACCAAAAGGAGAAGTGAACTTAGTCAAAGCAGTTTTATTGACCAAGAATACAAAAGTGGTTTTTGACTCCCTGAGACGTTGAAAATACACACAGCCAGTGGCCAGGCTATATATAAAAATAGAGCTTTGACCTATAATCTGCAGCATCCAGCTCTGGAAGCCAGCCTGCTATCCCTACATCTAATTTGTAGGAAGTCAGATCACCATTCCCAGTAAGAGTTTAGGGAGCCAACAATCACCCCTGTAACAATCAGTCCCAAATGGCCAGGACTAGATTAATAGGCCCCAGCAGACCAGACCTAACGAGAATGGAGCCTGCTATGGTTTGAATGTTTATGTTACCTCCAAAATTCATGTGCTGAAACTTAATCACCAATGTTATAGTATTAAGTGGGCCTTCAGGAAGAGATAAAGTCGTGAGGGCAGAACCCTAGTGCATGGAATTAAGGCCTTGATAAAGGAGGCTTCACAGAGTGTCTGGCCTTCTGCCCTCCAGCTCTTCCACCAGCAGAGGACGTAGCATCTTGGAAGCAGGGAGCAGCCCTCAGCAGAAACCAATGCCAGTCCCTTCATCTTGCACTTCACGACCTCCAGAACTTGTGAAAAATAATTTCTGTTCCTTATAAATTACCCAGTTTGGGTTATATTTTTTACAGAAGCACAAGCAGACTAAGATAGATTTTGGTACCGAGAAGTGGTGTGTTTATATAACATATACTTTGTTTAATATCACTAAGAGTTCCTATTCCTAAGTTGCACCTCAAAGCATCCTATGCATATATTTTTTTTGTGTGTGTGTCTTTTTTGTGACGGGTAAGGGGATCGCAACCCTTGGCTTGGTGTCGTCCGCACCGCGCTCAGCCAGTGAGCGCACCAGCCATCCCTATATAGGATCCGAACCCGTGGCGGGAGCGCCACTGCGCACCCAAGCGCCACACTCTCCCGAGTGCGCCACAGGGCCGGCCCATCCTATGCATATTTTAAACATGTCTTGTCCTCAAGCAGCATAAGAGATGCCTGAGTACCTTTGTTCTCCTTGGCAAGAGCCTCACATCTCCTTTGTCTTAGTTGCAGGCCAAGAGCAGCTGAATGCCAACCTGCAGAGATTCCCATGGCACCAGGAAACAGAGCACGTATTGAACTAGACTAATGGGATTAGAAATCACTCATCACACTAAGACAGCAACAAGAGACTATTGTGAGATACCTATACCATCATGTTCAAAAATAAAATTTGAGGCGCGTAGAGAAAGTGAAGATAAATGGTCAGGGTCCCTTGGGGGTTCAGAGTCTTGCTGAGCATTTGATGTTAATATGCACATGTGCCCAGGTGTTCCTTGGTTTTGTCTAATGTAATTGCACATGTGCACCCAGGTGTCCTGGGTTATCAGACTTAAGTATAAAGGATGAGTGGCTCTGATCCATAGTGCCCCCTGCCTCTGGGAGGTCATGGGGAGGCCGCTACTGCTGCTGGAGGCTGTTGCTGCAAGCTGTTGCTGCCAGGGCCCCCAGGATGCCCCAAGAGGCCACTGCTGCCACTGGACCTGTAAGCTGCTGCTGCTGCTGAAGAAACTGAGGACTGAGCTCATGTCATCTGCCAATGGCTCCTGGGGACCTGTATATGACGGGTCTGGTGACCCAGCCTGACATGTGAGGGGTCTGTGACCCAGTCTGTACACCGGGTTTGAAGGATCTGTGGGCTCTAACCCTAGCAATACAATTGAAAGACTTAGTGTAACAAAAGTAATGAAACATTTTGGCTTTAGTTAACAATTGCCCTAGCCAGACAATTAGTGTAGCAATACAATTGGCTATGTCAGCTAGATTCCGACAATTGCCTTTAACCAGACAAGGGATGAAAATACCTATTAACGGCTGTGTGTACCTGTGTGTCACCTCCGGAGTCCCCTCCTCATCCCAACTGTCCACCTGCGTGGGCACAAAGTATATGGAATATGCTGTCTGGGAGAAAACAGCCTCTCTCCCAGGCAAAGGAATGCACATAATGAGAGACCTTTCAGGATTTCTTTATGTGTAAAAACCATTGAGATTCACCAAAACAAAGAATGTTCCCTCTCTAATTGGGGCTTACTTTGCTACAAAGCTGGACACTGTTTTCCCCCTAATTAGTGGCTGTCAGTGGGTTTGCAGCTGGAGTTTCCAGAACCGTGAGAGGCTTTGGCTGCTCTACTGTTTCATGTCTTTCTGGAGGTGCCGCCACTCAGGAGCGCCCTGGCGTCTTCTCTGAACTGCGTGGCCTCCATTGTGAGCATGCAGAAAACCAAGGCAAGGAAATTCTTTAACACCTTACAGGACCTTCAAATGATAGCTCTTAACTGATTCTGTTTATCACTTCCCAGATGAGTTAGCAACGCAACTAGTTAATTGTCCACTACAAAATCATCTAAAGACTTGAACACATTCACATGTGATACTTAAGGAGCTGTTTTACTTATGAATACTTACTCACTCCTGACCTGGGGCAAAGGAATGCCTCATCTAGCATCTGTAAGCTAGCTTTTTAATTCTCAGCTTTTAAATGCATAATCACATTCACCTTCTGAACATAAACTTTAGCTTAGCATTGTGCTGCTAAATATATTTTGCTGCAGAGGCATGCTGTTCATGATTACTCCGTTGCTCTTACCAGTGACAGATTTACTTCAAAAGACAATAAATGAAATGTAAAAAATGGAATTGTTACAAGTCTTTGTTCTAAAGTGGTATGTTACTTTTTAAAACAAATTTAAAGTGACATCTCTAGATGTTAAGTTTTAAATTCATTAAAAACTTAATTGGGGGCTGACCCTGTGGCTCACTCGGGAGAGTGCAGCGCTGGGAGCGCAGTGGCGCTCCCGCCGCGGGTTTGGATCCTATATAGGGATGGCTGGTGCACTCACTGGCTGAGCACAGTGTGGACGACACCAAGCCAAGGGTTACAATCCCCTTACCGGTCACAAAAACAAAAACAAAAACAAAAACAAAAACAAAAAAACAACAACGAAAAAAAAGTTAATTGGGAGGCTGTTAGGCTGAGGTTGCTCTAGCACCCTGGGTTTCTATGCAAGCAACCTGAAACCCAACTCAGTGTAAAAGGTCATATTTTAGGCCAATGAAAAACCAATTAACCCCTAACTAAGGACTTTCCACTGTGTAGGGAAAGTGAAGGTAAATGGTCAGATGTTCAGAATGTTGCTGAGCATTTGATATAAATATGCACATGTGCCCAGGTGTTCTTTGGTTATTGCCTGATGTAATTGTGCATGTGCACCCAGGTGTTCCTGGGTTATTGGACTTAAGTATAGAGGATGAGTGGCTCTGATCCACAGTAACCCCCACCCCCAGGGGGGTCATGGGGATGCTGCTATTGCTGCTGGAGGCTGTTGATGCCAGGGCCCCCAGGATGCCCCAAGTAGGCGACCACCGCTGCTGCTGGAAGCTGCTGGAAGCTGCTGGAAGCTGCTGGAAGCTGCTGGAAGCTGCTGCTGTTGAGAAAGCTGAGGACTGAGCTTGTAATAAACCTGTCAACTCTGCCAACAGCTCCCAGGATCCTTTCCAATTACCTAGCTCATGGATCTGCATGTGAGGGGTATGTGACCAAACCTGCATGGCACATGAGGGGTCTGGTGACCCAGCCTGCCTGGCACAATGAGGGGTCTGTGACCCAGTCTGTACAATGGGTTTGAAAGGTCTGAGCCCTAGCTCAACACACTGGATCCAAATAAGGCTACTGCTCCACTCTAACCAATCAAACATTTTCTCTGTCTTGTTTCCCTCTCACCTTATAAAAGTGCATCCCCAGTGCCCCATTGTACCCTTCGTTGGAGTCCTGAACAGCTTGTGGTCTGGAACTGCCTGATCTGTGAATTGCTGTTTGCTTAAATAAACTCTTTAATATTTTAATGTGGCTCAGTTTATCTTTGAACACTGTCATGATAACACACAAATATAATGCACTCATTAAGAAATGAAATATCACAGCATTTTATGGTAGGTGAAGCAAAAATATTTTATTTTTCAATATTTGCACACGAGATGCTGGGGAAGACTGTTGTGAGTCATTTTGGATTGCTAAAATTATTGTCCCAATAATTCAACCAAATAGCTTTAATAAAAATTTGAGTAATGAGCTGGCTGGTTAGCTCAGTTTGTTACAGCGTGATATTCTAACACCAACAAAAAAATTGAATAAGGTTTGGGAATTACTTATTTTTAATGTTATAATTATCTTCATATTTTTAGTCCTTGATTTCTTTAGGTACAGACCACATCGAGCAATATTAAATAATGCCAGAGTTTCTCTATGCCTTTATCAAGTCCTCAGTTATCAAAAGCAGAAGAGGGAGAGAGACTGAATATACAAGTGAACATGGGCCAAACCACACAAAAACATAACACTTTGACCCACAACTTGCAGCAACCTTCCCAGGAAATCAGTTGTAGAATAAACAACCCAGGAAGCCAGTCTGCTGTTAATTCATGAAGTGAATCAGAATATGCCACCCTAAAATATGCTACTTTGGCATAAGTATTATTTATTTTAAGCTGAAGGCAATTGAGAAATAGCAAACACAAAAGAGCTGTCCACCCTCCCCATCTGCCTGAAAGCAGAGCATGGTGTTCCCTGCACGAAGGTCCTCCGTACCTGGAAGAAGAGAACAACTTGTCATCAGCACACCTGGCTCCTGTCACTGGAGACAAACAGCCTTACTCAAGTAACCATTAGGCTCCCCCACACATTTACCCTTCTACAACTTATAACCCCAGAGCCCAAACCCCTTTTTCTTCATGTGGTCACTTCACAATTTATCTCCCTTTGTTGAAATGTTATGTAAGCCCCCAGATCTAACTGCCCCTGGGCTTTCACTTCTTTTCTGTGAAGCCTCTGTATGCATGTGAAATAACTCTTTTCTTCTATTAATCTGCCCTTTGTAAGTTTAATTAACCGGACTCAGACACTAAACTTAAGGGGGTAAAGGAAAGGATTTTTTCCTCTCCTACAGACTGACTTGTAAGAACCCAGACTGCTATCTCTAGTGGTAAGACTGGAAGTGAAACAATGACTACTGTAAAAAATGATCTAAAATGGTCAGGAATTGATTAATAACTCACAGGTTCCCTAATTTTCATCTCTGATTCCAAGTTAGGTCTGAACAGAAAAAGCTCAATATGAACCTCTGATTAAGCACATAGGATGTCCCACCTCCCCAGGCCATCAGTCTGCACTCAGAACACACCTGAAGCCTTCGCTTTTTTCCACTATAAACTTTTCCCACTTCTCTGCCTGCCTTTGGGTTTCCACCAGAATGAATGCACATGGTGGGCACTGACCCCTTGTTATAGCAAGCTCATAATAAACATTTTTTGCTTTTCTCATTTGGTTGGTTTTCCTTTATTTACACAAGGGTTTTGAAGGCATCACAATGGCTGGCTGATTTGATTTTTAAGATGTAGCTTCCCAATCTCACAGAGAGAGAAAAGTCCTATTTTGTTATAAATCCATTCACATACGGATGAGGAACTAATTGACTGGTGTGCCATTCTAATAGGACAACTGGCTGAATGCAGCCTAATAAAAAGTTGTCCTATCACAGAATATTTAATTTTTTTAAATGCACTATGAGTATAGAGTGGACAATCTTAAGATGTTTTAAAACTTTTTCCAGCTTTATTGAGGTATAATTGACAAGTAAAAATTATAGATATTTACAGTCTACAGTGTGTTGTTTTGATATATGTGTACACTGTGAAATGATTACCACTAGAACATTTAAGATATACTCTCTTAGCAATTTTCAGCCGTACCACATATTAACTGTAGCCACCATGCTGTACAAGAGATCTCCAGAACTTATTCGTCCTGTCTAATCGATGAACATTTAATTTTTTAGCCAGCCCCCAGTATTGAAATAAAACATCTTATAACTATATCAAAGTCATTGAGGTCAGGATAGGTCTCTAACTTAATTGTCTTTGCTTAAAATAAAAGATGTTCGCAGTTGAAGAGGGCTGTGTGGATGGGTTAAAAGTTAGGCAAATGCTGGCCTCTAAGGATTTCACAAAGTCCTGGGGAGCTGTGGTCTTGGACGGAGCACACATTCCTAAGAAATGGGAAGCATTCCTTCCTTCTTCTCAAGAGAAAATGAAGTACCGTTGCCCACAAACACCATCATGGTAATATACAGAAAGGATGCTGAATGCTGGGTCAAGTTTCTCCAGCCATTTATTTATTGTTTGTTCATTCTCTCATTCATTCATGAATCCTTCACTTATTCAATAAGCATCTGTGGAGCATTTAATACATGCCAGGAGCTGTGAGAACTTCTGTGGGCCAGTAGAGAAGGGCGTTAGAGTCCACTTAACCGCAACGTTTACACTTTGGTAGAGAAAACAGCATGTATGTGGATGACTGTATAGATGACAGTGGTGCCAAGTGCTCCCAAAGCTGTGCATTGTTGTGAAGTCTAGCCCTGCTGCTATGGAGACCAGTGGAGCCTAGAGCCACCAGTGGCCAGAGCCTCCATGTGAGTTGACCTCTCCCACCTTCTGCTTTCCCTGACGCATGGGCCTGAGTGCATCATAGTCTCTCAGACCAACACTATACACAGCTGAGTTAGCAGTTTGCTACAACATTGTTTTTCAATTATTCACAGTTTAGATACAGTATTTGCTCAATAGCCAACTAAATGGTGCTGCATTTATAGTCTTTGTCTCATTGTGATAACTGTTTCTTTTCAAACTTAAATTTGTTCACAAGTATTCATCAACGTACTTTCTTTTTGAGGAGTTTGGTTAAAAAGAGTAGAAACCTTGCTCTCAGTTGGAATTAAGAAAGTATCCAATCCTATATTTTCAAGTATAACTGCTTTCCTTTTAACCTAAAATCATAGAATTTTAGAGATGGGAAAAAATTAAGATTTTCTAACCCAACCCACTCAATATATATGAAAATACTAAAATAGTGCCTTGTTCAATTCTGCCAATAAATGACACAGCTGGGCCTGCAAGCCAGACCGCTCGATTCCTGGGCCAGTGCTCCAACCATAAGGAAACACTGGCCTTGGGTCGTGGTACTGAGGCATAACGTTGTCCTCCACTGACAGTTTTCTGAATTGTGCACCAGAATTCTGATCTGCAACAAAACTGAAGTTAGCCACATTCATTTTGCATTTAATGTAGTGATTATTTGTGTACAGAGTGCTCTTTTGTTTTGCTTTTGCAGCTATTGGATCATTATGTAGCTGAATTATTCAGTTGCCTTTATGTTTTTAATTGCTCTTTAGCAGCTCTTAATTTTGTAGCTTTCTTAACATTTTAAATTACATCTCATTAAGCTTCACGGAGGTCAGATTCCACACCAATTCGTGAGTGCAGAACACTTAGAGGATTTCATAATTTGACAAACTGGAGAAGTGAGCAAACATATTTGTTTTTATCATCTATTCATCTATTTATTTATCCATCTAGATAGATAGCTACCTCTACCTACTTATCATCTATCTTTCTATCTCAGTGGTTCTCATCTAGGGGCTACTTTGTCCCCCCCACTACTCATGCCGTCCAGGGGACATTTAGCAATGTCTGAAAAATGTTTGGTTGTCACAACTAGCAGATTCATGTGGTGGACAAAGGCCAGGGATGCTGCTAAACACCCTTCAATGCACAGAATGGCTCCCTGTAATAAGGACTTTGTGGCCTAAAATGTCAATAATGCCAATTCTGAGAAATGTCAGTCTATCCATATCTATCTAATTTGTCTATCTATTCCCTCTTTCTCTGTTATTTTTCTATCTTTATAGAAATTTTGTTACGATATATTAAATGTAATACAGGTAAGCAAAAAATGGCAAGTAAACTAGATGATAGGTGGAAAATGTGTAACTTTGTCTGGAAACATAGATTGGACTCCCAATTTTGCTTTGGATTTGGAAAGCTACCTGTAGCTTGGTTAGCCTATTGTAAGACTCCAGTTCATTTTTCAATGTAACTTGAGACATTTGTCTTGAGATCTGGTTAAGAATGTACACTGATAACAAGTATATCTGGCTATTTCTAATAGCTAAACATGAATTGGTTCATATTTATTTTCATACAGAGTGAAGTGTTCCCCAGAAAATACCTTCTAACTCACTTGCCTCCTTTCCACTGTTATGTCACTTTTTGGATGGCAAAAATCACAGTCTCAAGTAAGTAAATGGAGAGGACAGCACTTCATCACCGAAGAATTCCAAATAATAAGTGTAAAGAGCATGAGATAAACAGAAAATGACCATCGGAACAGAACCATAATCTTCGTGGCAGTCAAGATCCAGTGACAGATGCTAAAATTAGTGGGCAAAACTTTGTGGAGAAAAAGGATATTTGAATAGTTTCACATGATCGCCCCCCCCCACCAAATACTTATTAATTACAAAGTGAAAGTGTGTATTCATTTTATCTCGCTGCATAACAAATCTCCACAAACTTTGTCACTTGCCATAACTCCTTATCATCACGATTTTTGTGGGCCCGTAATCTAGACAGGCTCTTCTGCTTGGAGTCTCACAGGTTGAAATCGAGGTGTCAGCAGGTTGTGTTTTCATTTGCAGCTCATTTGTAGCTCAGGGTTCTCCTCCAAGTTCATCTGGATGCCAGCTCCTGTGCTGTGGAGCTGAGGCCCCTGCGTTTTTGCCATCTGAACCCCAGGTCTTCTCAGGTCCTGGAGGCTGCCCTACACTCCTGCCCTGGGGCCTCCTGCACAACATGCATTTTGCTTCTCCAAGGCCAGCAGCAGAATCTCTCCCACTTCTTCTGAGGCCTCAGTTCATTAGTTCAGACCCACCCAGAATTGTCTCTTTTGATTAACTCAAAATCAACTGATCTGAGAACTTAATTAAACCTGTAAAATCCCTGTGTAGCACAAAATAGCACAGTTATAGGAACTCTTTGTTCCATTTTTTGCAACTTTTCTGTAAGTCTAAAATTATTTCAAAATAAAAATTAAAAAACAAAAACAATCAGCAGTCTTCCATGACAGTTGGTTAAGTACAGAGAGCTAAAGATCCAGAGGTAAACATTCCCACTGGGGTGGCGTTAAGTGCTTAGAGAATAGTGGAACTTACATGTTTTACAGGAAATGGCAGGAACTCTGGTAAGGTAGGCAAGACAAGGTATAGAAGGGACCCGGCCACAGATGTTACAAATTAGCACGCAATCCACACCAAAGAGGGAGGAAAGGAGACCACACACTAAGCTCCTAAAATGTGCCAAGTACTGTGTTAGATATTTCCATGCCCATTAGCTTAGGGGAGCAATTGTGATATCTACTTAACATAAAAAATGGCTGAAGCTCAGACTTGCTCGGAACATACAGGAGTGGAGCTCAAAATTTGAACAGAAGTAATTCTAGATCACCTTCAAGCCTATGTTCTAGTATGTGATGCTACATCACCAACATCTTGACAGGAGAAAAGACAATGTTGAAACAACACAGGGAGGAAATAAGAGTGACAGAGCATCCTGCTAATTGGAGAATCAAACCAGCAGATGGGATGGGGCAGAGACAATTCCACTCCCACGTCCACTTCTGAACTCAGGCAAGAGGGCTGATGCCAGGAGAACGATTGGTTTGTGGCAGTGAGAGCAGGATTCAGGGCTGGAGGAAGAGGACTGGGAAGAGCTAGGCAGGTTGCCAGATTTCCTGCTCAAGGAAGAACCAGACAGAGGCAGCTGAAACAGATGTGGTGCCTAAGATGCATCTGAAGGAGACTCAGGCAGCAGCTCATCTCTGGGCTGAGCCAGCCTCTGGGATGGGTAGGAAATAGCGAAAGTGACTCATGAATTCATTATGTCCTCAAGGCTCAGGGGCTATTAGGTCTGGTCGGCCCAAAGGCTGTGTTAGTGGGAGGACAGCAGGTAAGGCATCCTGTCACTGTCAGGGTTGGCTCAGAGCTGGGCATATAGGTGGCAAGTATTAGCAAAATAAACTCGACAGTGGAGGAAACTGAGGCTGAGGAAAAGTTGCTGCAATATTCACTAAGAAAGAGTCATGTCAAACATCTCATCTACTTCTTTGATAAGTATATTGAATCTGAGACTGATTGGCATGGTACATCTAGCATTAGTAAGTCCTTTGACTAGGTACATCTTGATATTCTTGCATACAGTTCATTCATTTTTATATTTATTGAGTGCTATGGATGAATGTGAGCACAATTACATTAATGAATTAAATATTGGTAATCAATTAGTCCTGATCAATATCCAGAAGATATCCATAGTCTCTACAAGGTTACTTCAAAAAGTTCATGTAAAAATAAAATTAAAAGGTAATACAAATCTTTCCATGAACTTTTTGAAGTATGCTTGTATTCTCAGTTCTGTCCTAGACAACCTTTTCCCCAAAGACACAATCCGGGAAGAGACCATCTCCAGGGTGGCATACCCTCACAAAGAGCCAGGATTCAATTCAGCCATAACCAGAGGGCCATTAGTAGCTGTTTGCACAGGAGGAGACATGACAAAATGAGATCTGGGGATGTGTTACAGAGGAAGAAACAGTCGGGAGTAAACAGAACATTCTTCTTCCTGGCAATCGGACTCCTGTGTGGATTTTTAATAAGCTCTATTTTTCTTAACCTCATGTTGGAACTTTATTTTAGAAGCTTACTGCATTTATAAAAGTTTCAGTAATATTCTCCCGTAACATACTGAAGCAATTTACCTATTAACTGTGCTTTTTGACCAGAGAATATTGGCATCATATAAGTTAACAATAAAAAATCATTAGTAAACTTTTCTTTTCACACAGAGACCACATATTCTTTTCTTTCAGTATTTTTGGTTTCTTGCTCTTGCTGAAGACGGGCAAGGCCTGTTTCATCTTTTTCATACCTTTTTCTATTTTCAACATCGTTAATTATTTTCAGCACTCTGTCTTCAGTTTATAAGGAGATGGGGGAAATCTCCCTTAATGTACTGCCAGGAGCAGCAGTTTAACACTTTATTTAATCATAAACCATTTTTCTTATCTTGACTCTCCACCCTCAAACTTTTTTAAAGTAACATTTTTATTGAGTATAATTCACATACCATACAATTCACCTATTTTAAATGTGCAATTCAATAATTTTTAATATATGCACAGAATTGTGCATCCAGCATCACAATCAATTTTAGAATATTTTCATCATCCCCAAAGAAAGCCCATACTGTTCAGCCGTCGCCCACCACCCCAAGTCCTTTCATTTCCACCAGACCTAGGTGTCAACAATACACATTCTGTCTCAACAAACTTATATTCTGGGCATTTCATATAAATGGCGTTATATAATATTTTGTCTTTGGGGACCACTAGATTTTTTCGCTTAATGCAATGCTTTTAAAAATTGTCCATGGTTTAGCATGTATCAGTACTTCGTTCCTTTTTATTGCTGAATGGTAGTTTATTATATGGATGTATCACATTTTATTAACTTATTTATCTGTTCATGGACATTTGGGTTGTTTCCACTTTTTGGTTATTAAGCCTAGTGCTACTAACATAATGCTTGTGTTCAAGTTTTTATGTAGACATAGTTTTCATTTCTTTGGGGTATACACCTAGCAGTTGAATTGCTGGGCCACATGGTAACTCTATGTTTAACTTTTTGAGGGACTGCCAGACTGTTTTCCCAAGTGGCTGCACCATTTCACATTCTAACCAGCAGTGTATGAGGGTCCCAACTTCTCTACATTCTCACCAACACTTATTATGCCTTTTTGATTATAGCCATGCTAGGGGATGTGAAGTGGTATCTCTTTGTGGTTTTAATTTTTATTTTCCTAATGACTAATGAGGTTGAGAGTCCTTTCATGTGCTTATTGGTCATTTTCAGATCTTCTCTAGACAAATATCTATTCAAGTTCTTTGCCCATATTTTAAGTTGGGCTATTTGTCTTTTCTATTATTGAATTGTAGAAGTTCTTTATATATTTTAGATACAAGACCCTTATTAGATATACAATTTGCAAACATTTTTTTCTATTCTGTGAGTTGTCTTTATTTTTCTAATGGTTCTACTTGTAAGACAAAAGTTTTTCAGTTTTGATAATGTTCCACTTGTCTATTTTTTCTTCTGTGGCTTGTGCTTTTGATGTATACTCAAAAAAAAAATTGCCTAAGTACAAGGTCATTAAAATTTAAGTCTATGCTTTTTTTCTGATGCTTTTGCAGTTTTAGCTCTTACATTTAGGTTTTTGATTCATTTTGAGGTAATTTTTGGTGTGAGGTAGGGGACCAACTTCTTTCTTTTGCATGTGGATGGCCAATTATCCCAGAATCATTTGTTAAAAAGACTTTTTTGCCTCCTTGTTGAATTGGCTTGGCACGCTTTTTGAAGATAGATTGACCTAAAAGTGGAGTTTATTTCTGAACCCTCATTTCTGTTCCACTGATCTGTATGTCTACCTTGATGGCAATCCCACATAGTCTTAATCACTGTAGTTTTCTAATAAGTTTTGAAATTGGGAAGTATGAGTGATACAACTTTGGTTTTTTTTTTTTTTCAACATCGTTTTGACTATTTGGGGTCCCTCAAGTTTTTGTATGAATTTATGATTGGTTTGCCAATTTCTGCAAAGAAGCCAGCCAGAATTTTGACCGGGATTCCATTAAATCTACAGATCAACTTGCCATCTTAACAATATGAAGTCTCTCAGTCTATAAATATGGATTTTTTTCATTTATTTAGATCTGGTTTAATTTTTTCAATAATGTTGGTCAATTTTTAGAGAAGATGTTTTGTTATTTTTTTGTTAAATTTATTATTACGTATTTTTGATGCTACTTTAAGTGACTTATTTTATTTTATTTTTTGTTTGTTCCTTGCTACTGTACAGAAATACAGTTGATTTTTGTGTATTTACCATGTATCACAAGCCTGCTGAACTTATTTATTCTAATAATTTTTTAACGGATATGTTGGGATTTTCTATATTCAAGATTATGTCATCTGCAAATATAGTTTTACTTCTTCTTTTTCAATCTGGATGCCTTTTGTTTATTTTCTTGTCTACTTGCCCTGGTGAGAACCTCCAGTACAATGTTGACTAGAAGTAGCTAGAGTGCACATCTGTCTTATTCCTGATATTAATGGGAGAAAATATAGTCTTTCATCATTGAGTATGATGTTAGTTAGATGCCTTTTATCAGGTTGAGGAAGTTCCCTTCTATTCTATTCTATTCTGTTGAGTGTAGCCTTAAAATCTTAATTGGGAATGAACAATAAGTCATTGTGTTTATTCAAACCTACTCCCTATAATTTATACTAATGGCCAAAGAATAATTCCAAACCCTACATTTACTGTTGCAAAAGGTTGCTCCTCACCAAAAATCTGCAAGGCAAGAGAGGAAGGGTAAAGAATTGCAAAGTCTATATAAGTAGACAGCACCAGGTAGGAGAGCAGGGATGTGGTACAGCCTAGAGGCTAAGAACTGCCAGGTCTAAGACAGAAGGGAGGCAGGGGAACCAGAACTAGGCTGGTGGGGATTAAATTCTGAGGTGGTGCTGTTAGGATACCAAACCCCAATCCTCAATACATGTGGAAGGATGATACATTCATCCCACTCTTTAGAGAAGCAGCCTACAATTGTCCCCAACATAACAGTAATGTGGTTCCCCTAATGAACAGTTTTGAACAAGGAAATAGGCTTTTTAGTGTATACCGGGTAAACTTTCATCATGCACAGGTGGTTTAACTTGCTTGTTTTTTTACTCTGACTTTTGTTTTTCTTTCTTCTTTTCCTTTTTTTAATACAGTTTTTAAAAGCTCGTTGATAAGTAAAAATTTGTAGCAAAACCTTTCTTCTGTATCAGTTGTTTGAATTTTGAGCTTCTGAGAACTGAAGAAGTGAATGAGTGAGACCTATCACTGGACTCACCCAGTCCATTGCTGCTTTAGCTAGTTTAGGAGACAAAGGCAGAGCTCTGTCAGGGCCAGGATCAGACATGGCCAGGTAGCACAGGAGTCACTGAATCTGAGTGGACGGCAAGTGACAATTCTAGAGGAAGCCTGGTGCCAGCGCTGACGGAATCAGTGAAGCTACAAGTTGGTGGGTACTAGCCGAGGACGCACAGGTCCAGACAGCCACAGCACTGACCTTAGGGGTGGCAGAGCTTCTCTGGTGGCCTGGGCCCTCCCTCACAGGCACTCTTTTTTCAGTCTTCCAGGTGTAGCTAGAAGAACACCCACTGACTTGAAGACCTGACCCTCAGTGCGCCTCATGTCACCACAGCAGCCAAGAGGCTGTAACTGGGAACAGGGAACCTGGGTCTTCCAGGGTAAAGTCTCTGGGTAGAAAAAAAAAATAGTGATGCCTAGTAGAAAAATCTCAACAGCTATAAACCTCTTCCCTAACAAAGAAGAACGCAGGTTGAAAAGATAGAAGAAGCTTAATGAGTTGTTTTAATGGTAGATCTGCTTGTCCGTCAAGACAATTATGAACCTCAGTTTGCATGAGCTTGCACGTAATGATAAACTCTCAGAGCATTCTTCAAAAGGACAGGTATTAGGTGGTTCATGTGTGCGTTTCTGATGTTTTGTAGCCTGCCTTCATAGGGCAGCTCAATTTAAATGTGAAATTATTTGGAGAATTATTAGGATAATTGGTTTAGCTCATGAAGGTGGTTGTTTTGAATGGGAAATGGCTTTATCAATTCCACTACAGAAATGAAATTTCTGTTAGTGAAAAACTTCTAAGGCTTAAGATTCTTCCATTTTCTTGACAAATTATCTCCTGAGACTAGTAGGCAATTGTGAAATTACAGTGACAGAGATGGGAGAAACCTGCTACTTTTATTTGAATTACTTTGCAAGTTCAGAAATAAAATGCTGTAATTCTGACACCTTTCCATGGTAATATGAAACCGACAAGGTATGACGAAAATTGCTCATGTTCCCAAATTGGACTGAGAGATTATTTGCTTGTCCTTCAGCCAATGTGAAAATATTCAGAGCTCAGAACTTTCATCTATATTCACAGAAATAAAAGCTCCTTTATTAGTTTAAATGACTTTGTCATAAGACTTTACCTATGTTTGTGTCATTCGATGCACATGTGTACAAGAAGACAGATTTTCTATTTCTCACCCAGAGTTGTGCTGGTATGTGGAGCAACTGGAAGTTGAAACATCAGTGACAACCCTACCCAATGATGTCTGATTAAATAGTTAGATCTTGTTTCTATTTTTTTATATGCCTGTGATGCTTTGTATGTTAAATTACCAGGAGTTAGAGAATGTTCAGATGCTAGCTTGGAGGAATGCATTGGATTTACCCAGAGCATTTGTTAAAAATAACTTTTCCAGTCCCCTCCCCACCATCCATCCCCCTTCGTATCTATCAAGTCAGAATCTCTACATGTCTCTCAGGGAATCTGTGTCTTTAGCAAGCATCCTTGGATGATTCTGAAGGGTAAACCAGTTTTGGAACTACTAATCTATTTCAGTTTCTCTATTTTACAGAAGAGGACATAAGACTCAGCTAGGACTAAGCCACGCAAGGTATTATAACTATAGACTGTCAGAAGATGGGGCAGAGGTGTGAAGATAACACACTATTCAGCGACAGCTCAGTTCTCTGGTCCTGATTAAACGCATTGTCCTTGCCCCACTCATGCTGGACCTTCTGCTCACTCCTTCTGTCCTCACTCCCCAGAGCTGCTGATCATGAGGCAACCTCCCAGCAGCCTCCTGCGCACAAATCTCCTCCTGAGAATCAGTTTCCCAGGAAACCCAGCATAAGGCCAAGGTCAGCTGGCGGGTGCACAGGTCCTGCCCTGCTCCCCCACCCTTCAGTGTATTTCTCCAGCATGCGACCAGTGGGGCTGATCCCACTTTTTCTTAAGTTTCTGGATAAAGCTCAGGGGGGAGAAAAGGAAACATGGGGAAGCAGTATTGATGGCAAATTGTTTTTTACAATTCTCTTTCCAGTAATGAGTGGCCTACTTTATCCAGCTTTACTATACTTCTGTGCCTAATCTGAAAGCAATCCACAGTAATGTCAAAAATGGCTCACATGGGAATTCCCATGTATTGCATTAAGATTATAATCTGCATCAACATCACACATTCTCAGGTAGAGTATTTATTTCTGAATTACAGTTCATGTCTGACAATTCCAGGAGAATGGCTCTAAATTGTTGGTGCAATGATTTAATTCTTCCACAGATATTCAACATAAATTTGGAGAATGATTTAATAGAGTGATTTTTTTAGGTGAGGTTCTTAGGAAAAAATTTCTGTAAATACTGGGAAATGTCATAGGTGCTGAATATCTATCCAATGTAAACACCTTTAGGAAAAAAGGTAACCAAATAATTATGGGAAAAAACCCAACCAAACAAACAAACAAATAAACCATTCTATAAACCTGTTAGAAAAAATTTATGAGATTTTTTTAACCTTCAAATTTTGTTCTTCCCAAGGGAAGAACAATTAATTGCATTTTGAATTTATGCAGCTGAATAAAAAACAACCTAAAGGAAAGAAAGTTTTACATGTATGCACCTATATCCCGTTGCTTTAGATGTGATAGCTCCTTTACCTGGAAAGATCATATAGATCCTCACAAATATAAATATTTTTAGATATACTTACACTGCATTGGAATTTTCAATTTTCCCTTATGATTTCTTTTAAACAAATTTGACTTTTACCAAGTAGTCCCAGTAAAGGATACTGAAAATAGCAATGTATCTTTTATCACATTAAATTCTTTAATTTTTTTTTTTTTTTGAAGTTTCAAGCTTTCTTTTTCAGTGCAGTGTTGAAATATTTTCTACATATTTAAAAATGTCAATTTAGAATAAGACTTTGATCATGTTATTTCAGGGAATCTGAATCAATGCTGTCATTGATTCAAATGCGATGCAACTTAGGTGAAATGAGGAAAATATATTGAAGTAACTTTTTCATAGGAAATTCAGAACCATTTCAAGATAAATGCTAATTATACCTGATCTAGAGGAACACTGTGCATTACTAGGATTTGTTTCTACTTATGATTGTATTCAACTTTAATTCTATATTTACATCTGTAAGTTGCTATTTTTTCAGTGTTCTGTAAGGGCGAGGTCTACACCATCCTCTCTGGACTTCAGGAATGGTAAATAACTATTACCTAGCAAGCCTAGCCATATCTCCTATATGGTCTGGCTGATTTAGTTAGCATTGGTATCAATCCTAACTACCAGAATGAAATTTTATTTTGGAGAAGTGAGAAATGCTTATTTCCAGAGGCCCAAATCAAGTATGTGGTACTCGTTAATTATTGTTTTAAATTATGTAATATATATGGGCTTTCCCTCTGTCTGGTGTGTCGTGTGTATTGTTTTTGCTTAAGAATACCCAAGTGCTTGCTTATGTCCACTAAGTTCCACCTGCAACCTCAATCCCTTAAAGCTACATTTCCCAACTGGTAAATGCTGGATTAGAATACAGCTTAAACTATTTATAATTTGTTAGTGGTGAAGCGAGCACTGGAATGAAAATGGTAAGGCCAGTTTTGAGTCTGAACTCTGCCACCACTCAGCTTGTGTCCTTGGACAAGCACTTCACACCCTCCATGTCACTCCTCCACTGTCCAGAGTTTGTTGCTCCTGTTCTTATGCACCTGATTACATAGTCTGCCTTAGTAATCACTTTCTGGTTGTTTCCATATTGTCTAGATTTGGTAGTAGATTGAACCCTTTGCAAGGCGCAGACCCTGTCTCTCTCTTGTACTTTATCTTTGTTGAATACGTACATTTGGAGAATTTAAAATGTCAAAACGCTAAATATTAGCACCAGAGACCTACATGGTTATCATTACTTCATTTAAGAAATGTATAGAGGGGCCGTCTCACTTCTACGAGGCTTATCACTGTCACTAGGAAACCAGATTAGGGTTTTCATGAACTCAGTGACTTCCCTCAAAACTCTAGTCCCCTCCATCTCTTTTCTTATGTATAAGGATATATTCTCTTTCTTAGAGTCACGAGAATCTCAATTCAGATATGTGTCCTCTTAGTATATTGACCCTGGGCTAATTAGAATTAGAGGAAAAGTTGGTTGGAAAGAAAAATTTTTTAAAAACTAAATCTGGTGAATGGCAGAGCAGAAGTCGAAGCTTTTTCAAATTTGGCTTTGGGAAAGATAACAAGGGCTGGGGAAGGTAAAACTTGAATTGCATTACACATGCATTAGTGGGGAGGAAGGAGCCTGAGTCGTTCTGCAGGGCTTATCTGCAAGTTCTCTGGCATCGAAGATGCAAAGGAGGAGTGAGAGAGGGGCAAGATGGAGACAGGCTGTGAGTCTTGGTGGCGTTTATTAAATAACAATTGCCCAAAGCTCATTCCTTCCCAAATATTCAAGTTATTGCACATTTTTGGAAATCATAGTGAGATTTGGCAAGTGCAAGTTAACAACTGAGTCACAATATTCTAAGGCACTTGCTGGAAGGTCAAAGAATGTTCTTATCAGTATTGTCTGCCATAGTGACACTTTGGGGATTACTGATCCTTTACAAATTCTAATTAACAAAAGATGGTAAATGGAAATCAATTAGACTGTACCCTCATTCTTATTTTCAAATGTGCAAAATGTTGTTGATATTCTTTTTATTCCGTGTGTTACATTTTATTGTCTCATTTGATTAAGGCATAAGAGTTTTCTTCTCTTGAGACTTACATCCTTTAAGGCTATTTTTCTCCAAATCACTAATTCTTTTCCTTTAGTGGTTATTTTTAGGTTAAATTTTCAGGAGCACAAATCTGAAGATTGCTAAGGGAATGCAGTGTCCTTGTTGTTTACAAAGGCCTATTACTGTAAAATAAGTAGCCTGGCCTCTGGATGTGGGTGTCTTTGCTCATCATGGCTAAAGATGTGCAGAATGTTTCCATCAGGCTTTGTCGTCCTCTCATCACAATCTCCTGCCTGCGAGGTTCAATATCCCAAGGGGCCCTGAGGTGGCTCTTGCCTGGCCCTTGGCTTCCCACAGTTGGGACCAGCAAGCAGCTCAGTGGTTTATGGAAATCCTCAGCTAAGTCTGGCCTTCTTTGTTTATTCTGAAAGTAGAATGTCAGACACAGAATACTGACACATTTCACTAAAGCAGAGAAACTGAGGAACTCACATTTATGCAGCACATGCTGTCCAGTCACTGAAAGTTCTCTAGCAAATATCGTCTCCCTTCTTCACAACCAGGTGACAAAACACCATTGTCACCATTTAAAACTGAGGACACTGAGACACAGTCCCTGCGGGGTGCTGGCCTGGGGTTCTCGGGCTACATGCCCAGGCCCTGAGTTGCTCCAAGTTGCTTTGTTCCCTTCCTTGAAGGTGCTGTCTCCTCTGCTCTCTTGTCCAACCCTGAGATATAAGACTCAGTACTGGGCATGCCTCTCTTCTCTCCCCAGTCAAGAGGACCGTACCTCCCACTCCAGCATACCCACACACATGCCCAACACTCACTCTGCTTCTCACAATATTATGAATCCTGCCTAAGCTTACCTGGTCAGGTTTATTGGTATTTACATGACCCTTTACAAAGGATTTTTTAAAAATTTTTTCAAACAGGTAAAATTAAAAGTATTTAAAATGTTATAAGTAACAGAAATGGACTAATAAAGATGCAAAACACGCTGCAAGCCTTGGGGCAGTCCCCCATCATGAAGACTCATGCTGCCTGAAATCCCAAGTGTGGCCCTAAAGACAAACACTGGGTTCAAATCCCCCTCTTCCTACTCCTTGTGAAAGAATTGCTTGCCTGATGAATGTTCAATGTCATCATCTAGTGTTGTGCACAGTTCTAGCAAACAATCTACATATAATTTCTCTTAAGGATATAAACTACTTGTTTAGAGACTTCCATATTTCTTTAAAGGCCACAAAGATAATTAAAGCTTTAATGCATTTTACCACCCACATCACTTCTAAGAATATTTTTGTTTACCTATTGGTGCGGTCCACGCCATGGCAAGGTCTTGAAAAGAATAGCTTGGGCTGCCCTTTCCGAGTTGGCAAGGCCCCGGAGGGAGAGCTGCTGGCAGGGTCACGGCTACCAGCACTTGCTTTTACTGTAAAGATCTCTGCCTTGGCACAGTGGTGCTGCCTTTGCTTTCTTTTTTGATGTTTTGGTCATCATGGCAGTTTCCTGAGTTTCCAAAAGATGCAAAAAATGACACACAAACAGTTGTTGTCATAAAATTAGATTATCCCACAAAAGATCCGGGAAGACTGAACAATTCCAAATTGTCCCTTTTGACTCAATTTATTACACCAACGGATGTTTTAAAAACACCTTATTAATAGACATGAGCAATTGATTTTACCAAAGAAATTAATAAACAATAGAAATCCCCATCCTCTTCCCACCATCTGGGTAAATGGTTATATGGATTATAAAATGGGAAAAGGAAAAATTTGGCACCCTCCTAGGGGACGTCCTAAATATGACTTAAGTTGGCAAACGTCATTTACAGGGGATTATATTAATGGTAAGAGAATGGTTGGAATTAATGGAAAAAGATACTATAAAAAGAATTAAGTTTATGAGAAAGAATGCATAGAAACCCTGTTACTCATTGGTGTCCTAAGTTAAATAAACACATCTTAGTAAGATATTGGGACAAAAACAAATGCACCTGGTTTTGTGAGGGATGGTGCTGTGCACTTTGACACTTTACATTGGGCCACACAGCTGCTATATTAAGTACATGCATGATAAAGCTGTTCAAATATCTTTTATTCCTTTTCCAAATAAACAATAGGTTCATGCCTATAGAAATATGAGAATCATTAAATCAAAGTTAAAAAAATATATAAGGTTTGTTTAACACTTTGAAACTGCAATCACTGCCTTCTCAATTTTGAGTCAGACATATAATTTATGCTTGCTGGTAGTAATAAGTTTAAGGTTAATACGAGGGCAAGAAAAAAAAAAAGAAACACGATGGTGAAAAACCTCAAGAACGGCGAGTCACGGACTAATTGACCACAACAGATATAATCATCAGAAAGAATTGGCTGACCACCGAGTTTTATTTAACTTTGTGGATTATTAATTTTATGAGAACTGACATAATTTTAAGAAAAGTTTCCGTTTAACTATTGGTTTAATAATTTTAAAGGTTTATGTAGTTAAAATGCCCACATTAACCCCCCCGTGTTGTGTAACAAATAAAAATGCTGTTTTCAGTCTAAAGGCTGCTTCAGCTGCTTTAGCTGCTCTGGCTGCGACAGCGCTGACAGCCCGCAGGGTGAGAACGTGCTTCAAAGCAACTGAGGTCTCTGCCTGTGTTTTTTATTTTCGCCGCCTTTCCATCCCTCTTTCAAAGACCCCCAACTCGACTGGAGCTGGTCTCCGGCAACCTACCATATATTAGGCATTGCTCGGGGGCTGTAGAGATACCAAGATGAACAGTTTCGATAAAGTTATTACCAACAAGTTTCTATTCTAACTCACCCCTCATTTTTCCTGGGTATCATGTGATTTGAGTGTAGGTCTGAAATGATTTCTTTATTATGAATTATTAATATGTTAGAGATTTCTTTTCTATGAAGATGTTATGAGCTCTTTTTTTGATAATTCATATCAGAAGCAACACTTCAAATGAAAAAAAAACCAAGTACATCTTACCTACTGTATCACTCTATTAGGTTCATCAATTCTTTACATTATATATATATATATTATTTATATAATTTTTATTAGCATATTCATAATTACAAATCTTAATTATTCTTTATGGCCCTTACCTGACCAATTGCTCCCCAACCCTGCTCACCCCTCCTTTCCTCTCCACCATCTCTGGTATCCTTATATTTGTTCCCTCCTTCTGAAAGTTCAACGTATTACTGTCTCTCTCTCTCTCTCTCTCTCTGTCTCTGTCTCTCTCTCTCTCTTTCTCTCCCAGCACCCAGATATGAGTAAGGACATGCAGTATTTCTCTTTCTGTGTCTGGCTTATTTCACTTAACATAATTTTCTCCAAGCTCATTCATGTTGCTACAAATGGCAGAATTTCATTCTTTTTTTATGGCTGAGTAGTATTCCATTGTGTGTGTGTGTGTGTGTGTGTGTATACACCACGTTTTCCTCACCCATCCACAAACATTTAGGTTGGTTCCGTAGTTTAGCTATTGTAAATAGAGCTGCGATGAACATGGCAGTATAGGTATCCCTTCAACATGATGATTTGCATTCCTTTGGGTATATACCCAGCAGTGGGATTGCTGAATCATATGGTAGTTCTATCTGTAGTTGTTTGAGGAAACTCCACACTGTTTTTTGTAATGGCTGTGCTAATTTACAGTCCCACCAACAGTGTAGGAGAGTTCCCTTTTCCCCACATCCTTGCCAGCATCTGTTATTCTCAGTCTTTTTAATAATGGCCAGTCCAACGGGGTGACATGATATCTCAATGTGGCTTTGATTCGCATTTCTCTGATGATTGATGATTTTGAGCATTTTTTCATGTACCTGTTGGCCATTTGCATATCTTCCTTTGAAAAATGTATATTCATCTCCTTTGCCCAGTTTTTAATTGGATTGTTTTTTATTGTATAGTTTTTTGAGTTTGTTACATATTCTGGATCCTAATCCCCTGTCAGATGTATAGTTTAAAAATATTTTCTCCCATTCCATAGGTTGTCTTTCCACTCTGTTGATATCTTTGCCCAGTCCTACTTCCTGGAGTGTTTCCCTTATGATTTCTTTTAGTAATCTTATGGTTTCATGTCTTATATTTAAACCTTTAATCCATTTTGAATTGATTTTGGAATATGATGAGATGTACAGGCCAGTTTCATTCTTCTCCATATGGATGTCCAATTCTCCCAGCACCACTTATTCAAGAGGCCGTCTTTTCCCCAATGTATGTTCTTGTTGCCTTTGTCAAGGATCAGTTGGCTACAAGTATGTGGGTTGATTCCCAGGCTTTCTTTTCTGTTTCATTGGTCCAAGCATTTGTTTTTATGCCAGTACCATGCTATTTTGGTTACCATAGCTTTGTAATATAATTTGAAGTTGGGTAGTGTTATGCCTCTGGCTTTGTTTTTTTGCTCAGGTTGCTTTGGCTATTTAGGGTCTTTTGTTGTTCCATATGAATGTTAGGATTGTTTTTTCTATTTTTGTGAAGAATGCCATTGGTATTTTGATGGAGATTGCACTCAATCTGTAGATCACTTTGGGTAGTATGGACATTTTCACAATGTTAATTCTTCCAATCCAAGAGCACAGAATTTCCTTCCATCTTTTTGTGTCCTCCTTAATTTCTTTCAGTAGTGTTTTCTAGTTCTCACTGTAGAGATCTTTCACTTCCTTGATTAAATTAATACCTAGGTATTTTATTATTTTGGCAACTATTATAAATGGGCTTGCTTTCTTGATTTCTTTTTCTGCTAGTTCATTACTGGAGTATAAAAATGCTACCGATTTTTGAGTGCTTATTTTTGTATCCTGCAACATTACTGACATTGTTAATTAGCTCTAAGAGTTTTTTAGTAAAGTCTTTAGGTTTTTCTATATATAAGATTATGTTACTGCAAATAGAAACAGTTTGACTTCACGTTTTCCATTCTGGATGCCATTTATTTCTTTCTCTTGCCTGATTGCTCTGGGTAATACTTCGAATACTATGTTAAATAGGAGTGGGGAGAGTGAACATCCATGTCTTGTTACTGTTCTAAAGGGAAAGGCTCTCAGTTTTTCCCCATTCAGGATGAAATTGGCAATTGGTTTGTCATATATGGCTTTTACTGTGTTGAGATAATTTCCTTCTATACCTAATTTGCTGCAAGTCTTTATCATGAAGGGCTGTTGAATTTTGTTGAATGCTTTTTCTACACCTATTGAGGTAATCATACTCAATCATACTTGGTCTTGTTGATGTGGTGTACCACATTTACTGATTTGTGTATGTTGAACCACCCCTGTCTCCCTGGGGTAAATGCCACTTGATTGTGGTGTATAATTTTTTTGATGTGTTGCTGTATTCTGATTGCTAATACTTTGTTGAGGATTTTTGCATCTATGTTCATCAACGATATTGACTTGTAGTTTTCTTTATTTGTTGTATCTTTGTCTGGTTTTGGTATCAGGGTGATGCCAGTCTCCTAGAATGAGTTTGGGAGAATGGCTTCTGTTCCAATTTTTTAGAATAGTTTAAGAAGAATTGGTATTAATTCTTCTTTAAAGGTTTGATATAATTCAGCTGTAAAGCCATCCGGTCCTTGGCTTTTCTTTGTTGGAAGATTGCTGATTACTGCTTCAATTTTTTGCTTATTATTGGTCTGATTGGGTATTCTATCTTCTTGGTTTAATCTTGGTAGTTTCTATGTGTCCAGAAATTTGTTTATTTCCTTCATATTTGTTGGTATACAGTTGTTTATAATAGTCCTTAATGATTTTTTTATATTTCTGTGCTATCAGTTTAATGTCTCCGTTTTCATTTCTGATTTTTGTTATTTGGGACGCCTCTCTTCTTATTTTTGTTAACTTAGCTAATGGATTGTCTGTTTTATTTATCTTCCCCCCAAAACAACTTTTTGTTTCATTGATCTTTTGTATCATTTGGGGGTCTCTATTTCATTTAGTTCTGCTCTGATCTTAATTATTTCTTTCTGTGTACTACTTTTATGATTGGATTGTGGTTGTTTTCTAGTTCTTTTAGGTGTAGAATTAGGTCATTTATTTGAAAGCTTTTTATTCTTTTGGTATAAGCATTTATTGCAATAAACTTCCCTCTTAGTACTGTTTTTGCAGTATCCCACAGGTTTTGGTATGATGTATATTTAATTTTTCTAGCTTCAAAAATTTTTTTGAATTTCTGTTTAATTTCTTCTTGAAACCACAGGTAATTCAGGAGCCTGTCATTTAGTTTTCATGCATTTGTATAGTTTCCAGAGTTTGCTTCTATTGATTTCTGGTTTTAGTCCATTGTGGTCTGAAAAGATACTTGGAATGATTACAGTTTTTAAAAATTTGCTGAGACTTGATTTGTGATCTAACATGTGGTCTATTCTGGAGAATGTTCCACGTGCTGATGAGAAGAATGTATATTCTGTAGTTGTTGGATGAAATGTTCTGCAGATATCTGCCAGGTTCAGTTGGTCTATGACGTAGTTTAAATCCTGTGTCTCTTTGTTGATTTGTTGCCTGGAAGTTCTGTCCCATGCTGAGACGTGGGTGTTCAGGTCACCCACTATTATCATTTTAGGGTATATGTCTTTCTTTAGGTCAAAGAGCATTTGCTTTATATCTGGGTGCTCCAGTGTTGAGTGCATACATGTTTATGACTGTTATATCTTCTAAGTGGATTGATCCCTTTATTATTATATAATGTCCTTCTTTGTCTCTTTTTATGGTTTTTGGTTTAAAGTCTATTTTATTTAAGAATATCTACTCCAGCTTGGTTTTGGTTTCCATTTGCATCGTATATCTTTTTCCATCCCTTCACTTTTAATGTGTGTTTGTCTTTACAGGTGAGGTGAGTCTCTTGAAGACAGCATATACTTGTGTCTAGCTTTTTAGTCCAATCTGTCAATCCACATCTTTTGAATGTGGAGTTTAATCCATTTATAATTAGGATTGTTATTGACAGGTATTTTTTACTCCTGTCATTTTATTGCTTTTTGTTTAGATATTTTAAATATCTTTTGTTCATTTCTTCCCCTTATATTTCTCATCTTCAATGTTTGTTGGAAGTTTGAGGTGGCATGATTTAGATTCTTTCTCTTTCTCATTTGCATTTTTGTTTTAACAGAAAGTTTTGTGAGTATGGCTTTCTGGGGCTCAAGTCTGTGCCCCCAAAGGCTCACAGGGCTCTGCTCCCCTTGGAGCTTGCTGGGGCTGTGGGTGCAGTCCTCTCTTTACACTATATTTTGAAGCACTATCTGGCTCTATATACACTTAACAAAGTGCAAAAGCATATATCAAAAACTCATTTGGATTTCTGAACATTTCAAATTACACTTTTTGCATTCAGCCAGAGAATGTAAATAGAAATTATAAATAGGATTAAAAATAGACATAAAGCACATTCCTGTGGTAGTCCCTGACTCTTTATGATTTATAGATTTTCCACCTATAAAACTTGCCCCACTTCTACTTCAGAGAAATATTGAGACTCAGCACGTTAATAATCAGAAATATTGGGAGTTGTTCTGAATGAATGAATAAATAATAAGAGGAGTTTGAATTCACATACCCCTCTGCCTGCTCCACCTCCTCGCACTCCATTTCAACAATCGATATAAATTACATTACTCTTTGCAGGAAAAGCTTAGTTGCCCATAGTTATAGTACTACCATAATGTTGTTTTTCTCAAGTAATGAGATTAGGGGGAGAATTTTTACTTCCAAGTCCATTTAAATTATTATTTATCAACTATTTTAGAATTTAAAAGATTTTAAGTATGGTACAATATATTGAAGAGTTATTCATAGGATACTAGCATTTGTAGTAAGCTATTCATGTGATTTATTATGTAGTTTAGATTATACTTTATTAATTTTTTAAAAAACCTGTTTGATACAGAATTTAAATAACTTTCTACAATTTAAAATTAAAAGCATTACCTAAAGTTGAGTAAACATTTATAGATTGACAATGTTTGATATTCAGGTTGTCAAGCAATTCTCTGAACTCCTGCTAAAGAATATAGCATAAATAAAATACCCTTAATATATAATTCATACACACACACACACACACACACACACACACAAAACCGGGGGACAGGGAGAAGATATAACAACCACAACTACTTGAAGTTGATACGACAAGCAAACAGAAAGGACATTGTTGGGGGGGGGAGGGAGGGAGGTTTTGGTGATGGGCAACAATAATCAGCCACAATGTATATCGACATAATAAAATTTTTAAAAAATAAAATAAAATACCCTGGCACCCAAACGACAATTTGAGCAATAATCTAAATACTCTAAATAACTCAACTTAAGTTCTTCATGGAATAATTATTTTAGGGCTGTCATGGGCACCATGTGCCTGCCTCTGAGGCTCCAAACTGAGATCCTCCCAGTCTCTGTCATCAAGAAGGTTATTGTCTCATGAGAGAGAATGACAAACAAGCACTTTTATTCAAACTGAAATGTATTCTCTAAAATCTGAAAATACTGTAGTTGATGACATGCTTTTGGAAAAGACAATTTCAAATAAGACCTTCAAAGATGGAGGGGCTGTAATGCTATTGTTATACTGAATTTATTCTCAAAAACCTAAACTTTTAATTTCTCACACTAGAAAATATTTTACAGTCTTCTTTACACTTTCCTTTTCCTTTGCCCCTCTATTAGAAAGTTCTGTAGTGTCTCCGCAATCCAGTTTTCCTTTAATTTTGTTATTACTTCCTTAGAGAGGACAGCCACTTGACCTCACCCAGTTGTCTCAGTAAATTTGTGTGCTGAGCTTTTATCAATATCCATATTTTAAATTCTTTAAGCCAGATACTGATTTCTATTTCTTTATTGGTCCTAATGTGCCTCGTACATTGTCCAGCACATTAAATATTTGTAGAACGATTGAGTGAAAATTAAAGATGATTTTGGAGAATCTGCAACATATCTATGAAAAACTCAAGGTGATGGATTTTGTTAATATTATCTAGCATTTTTTCCAATCCCTTATCATTGCCTGTAGATACTCTGTACATCTAATATTCCTAATAATAATTGTGGCTCATGGCAGGATTAAAACCTGAAACTGAAATTTGAGTGATTCTGTCAATGCTGTTTAGGTCTCTAACAAAACTCCAGGGGAAAGTCTTTAGCTTACAAAAAATTCATCTTTGAATTCACTCCTTATTTTGACTCCTGTTCTGTGTTGAAACTTTAGCATGTTGAACAGATATGAATTTGAATCTTGAAGTCTTTTTTTTTTAAGTTTTATTGAATCAAAATTATACAAATTTTCGGCGTTCAACATTGAGATATGTTGATCAAATCAATATTACTAGCATATATATTGTCACAAATCATAATTATTATTTATGCCCCTTGTCCAATCCCCCATCCCCTTTTCCCTCCCCCCTTCCCCCTCTAATTGCCCTAGATTTCTTTTCTCCCTCTGAAAGAACAATGGTTACTTTGTTGATTTGCTGCCCAAAAGATCTGTCCAATGCTGAGAGGCGTGATCAGGTCCCCCAACACAATCATAGAGCAGACGCCTCTTCCGTCACTCTGAAATGGGCTCTGTGGAGAGAGAGATCCTCCTCCTTTCTTTATCTCTGCTGGTGACTCTGTCAATGCACTCCAGTAGCTGGCAGATGATCTCCGTGGTGGCTGTGGCATCTAGCCACCTTCACGGCAGCCATGGTTATTGTGGTGGCTGTGGTGGGCCACCCACATGGAGGTGATGTTTTTGGCATGCTCCTTGGCACCGGTGGTGTGCCTGATTGTGGAAAATGTCCGATCCCCAGCTCCATACCCCAGGTCCCCGAGTGGGTCCTGAGGTGCTGGCACAGTGTGCCTGGTTGTGGGAGGGGGATCCAATCCCCTTCTCCATGCCCTGGGTCCCCAGACAGGCCCCAAGGCACTGGCATGGAGTGACTGGTTGTGGAAGGGGGTCCGGTCCCATTCCTCATGCCCAGGTCCCCAGGTGGGCCCTGAGGTGCTGGCATAGGGTTCCTGGTTGTGGGAGGGGTCTGGTCCCCTTTTCCATGCCCCAGGTTCCCAGGCAGGCCCCAAGGCACTGGCACAAGGTACCTGGTTGTGGGAGGGGAGTCCGGTCCCATTCTCTATGCCCAGGGTCACCAGGTGGGCCCCGAGGTGTTGGTGGTGTGCCTGGATGTAGGAGTGGGGTGCAGTCCCCAGCTTCAATCCTCAGGTTCCTGGGTGGGGCCCCAAGGTGCTGGCAGTGTGAATGATTGTGGGTGGGAGTCCTGCCCCTAGCCTCATGCCTCATGTTCCTTGGTGGGCCCCAAGGCATTGGTGGTGTGCCTGGGCCAGAACTAACTTTTTGTCCTTTGTTTACTTCTAACAGGGGGAAACTTCCTGCAGGAACCAGTACTTGAGCTCTGTGGTTGACCTAAATTGCTGCTTTGCTGCTGTTTCCCTAGGGAAGACTTTTTGTGCAGCTTAGGATTTAATGGTTGACCTTACAGTACTTCAGTCTCTCCAGAGACTCAGTGCCACTGGGTTGTGTGAAACTCTGATCTGGGCCTGAGTTTTTTCATTAAACTGCACTCCATGCGATTCTGCAGTCCCGACCAGTCTCCTCTGAGTGGTCCTGTGCTGATTGGGAGGTGGATCAGCTGTCCTTGCTGTGTCCCAGTGTTCCCTTGGTGGGCCTGTCTCACCCACCACCCGTGCTCCAAACACTTCCCGTGGGACGGCCCCTGCATTGACTCACCAGCCTCTGAGTGGTTCCCCTTTTTCAGCTGTTCTGGCTCCTCGCTCCTGCATGGGTCCACGGGAACCCTGTTAGTAGTCTTGCTGTCCTAGCCCACCAAAGTTCTCTTCTCCCCTGCTGCCTCCAAGTAACTCCATCTAAAAGGCACAACTGTGGCTTCTGCCGGCTTCTGCTCCATGCGCTCCAGCATTAAAGCAGCTGCAGGCCGAAATGCTGAGAGCAGTTTTTTTCTTTCTCTCATCGTGGTTTCTCCTGCCTTCATGAGTTCCATAGGTCTCTCCTCCTCTTCACCTGAGCTCCAGTGGCCCCAGCTTGGCTGATGTTACATTTTTATCATTGTAAATTCATTGATTTGCGGGAGACAGTGATGCTGGGGACTGCCTATTCCACCATCTTGGCCGGAACCACTTGAAGTCTTTCTTTACCATTTATTTTTGCTGTACTTCATAGGCTTAATGATCTTGAAGATAACAACTTTGTATTCCAGTTTTATAAAAAAGTTTTTAAGTTATTGGGAAACTTCCAGAAACTTGTAGATAGGAAAATTGAATTGGGCAGCTAAGAGCATCATACAGATGGTCTGAATCACTAAACAGCATTTCTATTAGCAAAGGAGACATTTCATTTATTGTTTAAAATCCAATCAGCTCTGATGAATTGGCTTCTACACTGAGATGCTTACTCAGATAATTTATCAGCCCTCTCTTTATTTCATTTTGGTTTTCATTAAAGCTAATATTTCAAAAGAATCTCCCACTGTTGTCATTTCTAGGAAGCAATTGGAGAAAGCTGTCCTCATTTCCTTTCTCAGCATCCTCATCAGTTTACCTCTGAATGTACCATTGAAGGGCCTGGCCAATGGCCATTCTGCAGAGACAGAGGTCATCTGTGCAACCCTAGAGAGGTGCTGGTGGTACCATCGTGATTACAAACTGGAGTTATTAAGACTATCTTATTCATCTTAGTATTGCCTTGGTCCAAAGTAGATGCTTCAGAAATATTAAGAAAAAAGGAGAAAGAAAGAGAGAGAGAGAGAGAGAGGTGTCTGAGCATGAAGCCTGTGGTTCCCAGTGCAACATCTGTCCTTACAGATCAAACATCAGGAGACATCCCAATACCCTGGTGAAACACTCCATGTTGCCCCAGTTAGTGTGGATGGGCAGGTACACAGGACAGAGCCTTGCCTTGGAACTCCAGCCAATGGGATTATCAGAAACAGAGGCTCCCTTTGTTTTGGGGACCAAGTTTTTCAGGACCTGTGTTTCCCTTCTTTGCTCCTGCTGGGCTGCTGTTGGGAGAGTAAAACTGCATGGTGTTGTGTTAAACACACCCCACACCCCTTGGGGCTCTAGAACACAGGGTGATATGGAAGCTCAGAGAATGCATGTGGGTGAGCTCAGCCTTCCCTCCTGGATCCTCACCTCCTGGCATCAGGACCTAGAGGGCTAGAAGGCACAGAATTGTGCCTCCATCCTTCCCTGCCCTTCCAGATCCCTGGGAAACCCTCTCAGTTCTACAGACTAAGTTCTCTAATATAAAATAAATTAAATACCTGTTAAGTGGGGGACTCTTTATGTTAATGGTGCTTATCTTCCTGAAAGGGCAATAATAATATACTCATCCCAATTTTGCCGATGACTACAATGAGACCAAAGGTCACGGAGCTAAATAAATGGTGGCCTTGATTTTTAAATGCACCATGCTACCTTCTATACTAATTGAGCATATATTTTCTGTCCTACATTAATTATGAACAAATTTTTGTTTAAAACACCAAGTGTTCGTATGCAACAAACCCTGGGGACCAGAGAATATTCTTAGAATAATCTCTAAAAGCTAACCCTACAGATTGTGCAGTTGAACAAAAAATAGTTCAAGAAAACAAATTTTACTTTTCTCCCCTTGGAGAACCAAACATATTAAAAATAAATAAGCAATAAACGTGCACATCAATAAAAGGACATAGTTCATTTTTTAATTTTGACTTTGCTGTTTCCTCTATTACTTTAAATGTGCATCAATCACTCTTTCCAACAAGTGGATGTGCTCAGAAATGTGTATTTGACTGCTCTCATGTTTAATTCTATCATCACATTTCTCTTCCAACTCAGGTGTTGTAAAGAAAAACAGGAACCAGTCTCATACTACATCATAAATTGCTGCTAGAAGTCACCTTCTGTTTCTATCAGTGGTCTCCTTTTGTAAATTGTGTGCTGTTTTATAGTCCTAGTAAAATCTGCCAATTGTTATGCATGTGATCATAACTACATGATACTTAAAATTAAAAATAGGTGCATCAATTAAAAACAAAAAATGATTAAAAATAGAAATATCCTTTATTTGTACTATATGGATAAAATAACAAAACAATTAAACAAATTCTCCCTATTTTATTAAATATAATTTTTCTGCTATTAATTTTTCCTGGTCATTTGAAAGGCATAACATGTGATAATAAGCGGGAGGCTCTAATCCTCCTTCATTACCTAGTAGGTGACATTAGGCAAGTCACACTCACAGCAGTAATGAGGAGACAGGACCAGAATATTTCAGGGCCCTTCCTAAATTAAGATTTGATGGCTGCAGACATCAGAGATGTGAGGGAGGCAGTTGCAGCCACCAGCACCCTTGCTGCACCCATAAGGTAACCCTGCTGCAGCTGTGGACACTGCAGACAAGAGGGAGGCAGCTGCAGCCACTGGTGCTATTGCCACCCCCATGAGGTAACCCCACTGCCACCAAGGACACAACAGATGCCAGGGAGGTAGTTGCAGCTGCTGCCACCACTGTCACTGCCACAAGCTAAGCCAGCAGCAGACACCACCACTGTGTGGGCCACCACTGTGGACACTGTAGCCAAGCAGATGGCTGCTGGAACAACCATTGCTGCAGTTACTGCCACCACTGGTACCACCAGGCAGCCACCATCATGGTGCAAGCAACTTGCTGCCTCTGGAGCCACTGCTGCAATGTGGGCAGTATACTAACGCCACCTCCAAAACCACCACTGCTATAGGGGTGGCCCGCTTTCAGAACAGCAGACACAGCAGCCACTGCCACTGTGCAGATGGACCACCAACCACTTGATTGCATTGACTCAAGGAGGGTCACCAGTGCAGTCCAGGGAAGGAGAGTAATAGAAGAAGTAATTGCACTACCAGATGACCAGACATCAATGTAGAGATACTAGAAATATGAAAAAACAAGAAAATATGAGTCCACCAAAGGAATACAACAATTCTCAAGTATCAGACCCTATAGAGCAGTAACTCTTGAAATGACTAAAATGGAATTCCAAATACAAATCTTTAGAAAACTCAATGAGATACAAGAAGATGCAGTTAGATGACACAATGAACTGAGCAAAAGTATCCATGGAAATTTACAAAGGATTAATACCTTTAAAAAGTATGTAGCAGAACTCATGGAACTGAAGGAGTCATTCAATGAAATGAAAAACAGAACTGAGACCTTAAGCAGCAAGTAAGAACAAACAGAAGAAAATTTCTGATCTTGGAGACACTCTTTTCAAAGTAACTCAGGTGGAAAAAAAGAAAAAAGAACTAAAAAAAGAAAATATAAGAGAAACAGCAGACAACCTCAAGCACAGAAACATCTGGAATCATGGGTATTCATGAAGGGGAGGAGAAAAGAAAAAGGCATTGAAAATGTATTCAATGAAATAATAGTGGAAAACTGCCCAGATATAGGGAGAGACATGGACCCTCAGATTCAGGCAGCTCAAAGATCCCCAAACAGATTCAATCCAAAAACATCCTCTCAAAGGCACATTATAGTTAAACTGGCAAAACTCAAAGACAGAGGATCCTAAAAACAGCAAGACAAAAGCATCAAGTCACTATAAAGGAGTCCCCTTCACACTAACAGTAGAATTATCAATAGAAACTCTACAGACCAGAAGAGAATGGTGTGATATATTTAAAATAATAAAAGAAAAAAACTGTCAGCCAAGAATACTATACCCAGCAAAGCTATCCTTCAGAAATGAAGGAGAAATAGTGTATTTCCCAGACAAACAAAAACTAAGAGAGATCACCAACACATGACCAGCCCTACAAGAAATTCTCAAGGGAGTCTTGTATCTGAAATCCAAAATATGATAATCACTACCATGAATACAAAAGAAAGAACAAAAACCACCAGTAGAACAAAAATGCAAATGAGAGAGAGAAAGAAACTCTATTTTACCATCTCCAAAAGCCAGCAAACACTGAAGACAAACAATAAAAATGAAAGAAAAACAAAAGATATTTAGACAACCACCTGAAAATTGATAAAGTACCAGAAGTGAGACAATACCTTTCAGTAACAACCCTAAATGTAAGTACATTAAATTCCCCACTCAAAAGATACAGACTGGCTGATTGGATTAAAAAGCTAAACCCAAATGTATGCTATCTACAAGAGACTCACCTCACCTGTAAAGACACACACAGACTAAGAGTGAAGGAATGGAAAATGATATACCACACAAATGGAAATCAAAAACAAGCAGGAATCATTATTCTTATATCAGATAAAATAGATTTTAATCCAAAAACTATAAAAAGAGAAAAAGAAGGCCATTATATAATGATAAAGGGATCTATCCAGCAAGAAGACATAACAATCACAAGCATGTATGCACCCAATATAGGAGCACCAGATATATAAAGCAAATACTGTTACACCTCGGGAAAGAGATACACCCAATACAATAACAGCTGGGGACCTTAACACCCCTCTCTCAACTTGGACAGATCATGTAGGCAACAAATCAACAGAGAAGCACAAGATTTAAACCATACTCTATACCAATTGGACTTGGCAAATGTCTACAGAACATTTCATCCAACACCCACAGAATATACATCCTTCTAATCAGTGCATGGAACATTCTCTGGGATAGACCACATGTTAGGTAACAAATCAAGCCTTAAAAAAAATTTAAAGGGCCAGTCCATGGCTCACTTAGGAGAGTGTGGTGCTGATAACAACAAGGCCATGGGTTCGGATCCCTATATAGGGATGACTGGTTAGCTCACTTGGGAGAGTGTGGTGCTGACAACAGCAAGTCAAGGGTTAAGATCCCCTTCTGGGTCAGCTTTTAAAAAAAAATTTAAAAATTGAAATTGTTTTAAGTATTTTTTCAGATGCCAACAGATTAAAACTTGAAATCAATAATAAGCAAAACTCTGGAAACTATATAAATGCATGGAAATTAAATAACATGTTCCTGAAAGAAAAATGGGTCCAAGAAGAAATTAAACAGGAAATCAGGAAATTTCTCAAAATTAATTAAAACAAAGACACATCATACCAAAACCTGTGGGACACTGCAAGGATAGTACTAAGAGGGAAGTTTATTGCAATAAACACTTATGTCAAAGTAATAGAAGGCACCACACCAGTGCCTTGGAGCCTGCCCGGGGACCTGAGGGATGGAGCCAGGGCCCAGACCCCCTCCCACAACCAGGCACACTGTGCCAGCACCTCAGATCCTGCCCAGGGACCAAGTCATGGGGAAGTGGACCAGACCACCCTCCCACAACCAGGCACACTACCAGTGCCAAGGAGCATGCCAAAAACATCACCTCCATGTGGGTGGCCCACCACAGCCACCACAATAACAATGGCTGCCACAAAAGTGGCTAGATGCCACAACCACCACACAGATGATCCTCCAGTCACTGAAGTGCATTGACACAAGGAGAGTCACCAGCAGAGATAAAGAAAAGTAGAGGATGTCTCTCTCCACAAAGCCTATTTCAGAGTGACAGAAGAAGCATTTGCTCTATGATAGTATTGGGGGACCTGATCACACCTCTAAGCATTGGACAGATCATCTATGCAACAAAACAACAGAGTAACCACTATCCTTTCAGAAGGAGAGAAGAAATCTAGGGTAATTAGAGGGGGAGGGGGAGGGGGGAGATTGGACCAGGGCCATAAAGAATAATTACAATTTGTAACAATACATATGCTCTTAATATTGATTTGATCAACATATCTCAATGTTGAACCCCCAAAATATGTATAATCAATTTTTATTCAATAAAAATTTTAAAAAATAAATAAATAAAAAATAATAGAAGTATTTCAGGTAGACAACCTAATGCTGCACCTCAAAGAACTAGAAAAACAAGAACAATCCAATCCTGAAATTAGTAGATGGAAAGAATACTTAAGATCAGAGCAGAACAAAATGATATAGAAACCCAAAAAACAATACAAAGGATCAATGAAACAAAAAGTTGGTTTTTTGAGAAGACAAACAAAATTGACAAACCATTAGCTAGGCTAACTAAAGAAAGAAAAGAGAAGGCCCAAATAACAAAAATTAGAAATGAAAAAGGAGATATCACAACCTATGCCACAGAAACACAAAGAATCATTAGACTATTATAAACAACTACATACCAATAAATATGAAAACCTGGAGGAAATGGATAAATTTCTGGACACATACAAACTACCAAGACTGAACCAAGAAGATATAGACCAATAATAAGCAACAATATTGAAGCAGTAATCAGTAGTCTCTGAAAAAGAAAAGCCCAGGATCAGATAGCTTTACTGCTAAATTCCAGCAAATCTTTAAAGAGGAATTAATACCAATTCTATTCAAACTATTCCAAAAATTGAAACAAAGGCCATTCTCCTGAACTCATTCTACAATGCCAACATCACCCTAATACCAAAACCAGACAAAGATACAACAACAACAAAAAAGAAAAATATAGGCCAATATTTTTGATGAACATAGGCACAAAAATCCTCAATAAAATATTAGTAATTTGAATACAGCAACACATCAAAAAAACTATACACCATGATCAAGTGGGATTCATCCCAGGGATGCAAGGATGATTCAAAATGTACAAGAGAATTAATGTGATATACCACATCAACCAAATCTTGGACAAAAACCATATGATTATATCTCAATAGATGCAGAAAAAGCATTTGGCAAAATTCAATATCCCTTCTTGATAAAGACTCTCAGCAAATCAGGTATAGAAGGATAGTATCTCAACACAATAAAGCCACATATGACAAATGCACTGTCAATATCATCCTGAACATGGAAAAGTTTTCAGACAGGAACAAGACAAGGATACCCACTCTCACCACTCCTATTTAACTTAATATTGAAAGTATTAGCCAGCGCAATCAGGCAAGAGAAAGAAATAAAGGGCATCCAGATTGTAAAAGATGAAGTCAAATGTCCCTGTTTGCAGATGACATGATCCTACATACAGAAAAGCCTAAAGACTCTGCAAAGAAATCTCTTAGAGTTGATAAACAATTTCAGTAATTTTGCAGGGTACAAAATCAACATGCAGATATCAGTAGCATTTTTGTATTCCAACAGTGAATTAGCAGAAAAAGAAATCAAGAAAGCTAGCCCATTTATAATAGGCAACAAAAAAATAAAATACCCAGGAATAAATTTAACCAAGGAGGCAAAAGATCTCTACAATGACAACTACAAATCACTACTGAAATAAATTAAAGAGAACACAAAGAGATGGAAAGAAATTCATGCTCTTGGATTGGAAGAATTTACACTATGAAAATGTCCCTGCTACCCAATGCAATCTACAGATTCAATACAATCCCCAACAAAATACCAATGGCATTCTTCACAGTAATAGATAAAACAATCCTAACATTCAAATGGAACAATAAAAGACTCTGAATAGCCAAAGCAACCCTGGGCAAAAAAAATAAAGCTGGGGGTATAACACTGCCTGACTTCAAATTATACTACAAAGCTATAGTAACCAAAACAGCATGGTAATGGTATAAAAACAAACACTTGGACCAATGCAACAGAATAGAGAACCCAGAAATAAGCCCAGGTCCTTACAGCCAGCTGATTTTGACAAAGGCACCAAGAACATACTTTGGGGAAAAGACAGCCTCTTCAATAAATGGTACAGGGAAAAATAGACATCTATATGCAGAAGAATGAACCTTGACCTGTACCTCTTGCCATATACCAAAATCAACTCAAAATGGATGGCTTAAATATAAGACATGAAACTATAAAACTCCTAAAAGAAAACATAGGGGAAACACTTTAGGAAGTAGGACTAGGCAAAAACTTTATGAATATGACTCCCAAAGCAAAGGCAACAAAAGGAAAAATAAATAAATGGGTTTATATCAAACTAAAAAGCTTCTACACTGCAAAACAAACAGTTAACAAAGTGAAAATACAACCTACTGAGTGAGAAAAAATATTTGCAAACTATGCATCCAGCAAAGGATTAATATACAGAATATACAAGGAACTCAAACAGCTCAACAGTAAAAAAAACAAATAACCCAATTAAAAAATGGCAAAGGAGCTTCATAACATTTCTCAAAGGAAGATATACAAATGGCCAATGGACTCATAAAAAAAAAAAAGCTCAACATTTAGATATCATCTCACCCCAGTTAGACTGGCTATTATCCAAAAAATAGAGGATAACAAACACTGGCAAGGATGTAGGAGGTTTTCTACACTGTTGGTGGGACTGTAAATTGGTGTAGCCATTATGGAAAACAGTACGGAGGTTCCTCAAACTACTATCATACCATCCAGCAATTCCACTGCTGGGTGTATACCCAAAGAAATGGAAATCATCATGGCAAAGGATACCTGTACCCCCATGTTTGTTACAGCTCTATTTACAGTATTCAAAGGTTGAAACCAACTTAAATGTCCATTGTTAGAGGATTGGATAAGAAAAAATGTGGTCTGTATACACAACGGAATACTACTATAACATAAGAAAGAATGAAATACTGCCATTAGCAGTGACATGGATGAACTTAGAGAAAATCATATTAAGTGAAATAAGCCAAGCACAGAAAGAGAACTAAAAAATAAATAAATTTTAAAAATAGAAAAATACAACAATCACTTTCAAAAGGAGAGAACAGAACTGAGGTTACCAGAGGTAGGAAAGGGGGATGGGGGATAAGGGAGGAATTGGTAAAGGGCCATGAAAAATGATTACATTGTATAATGTTGAATATACTAATTAGCCTGATTTGAGCATCATATATTGCACACAGGTAATGACATTCAAACTTGTACCCCATAGATATGTACTATCATCTATGTTACAATAAAAAATTAATTAATTAATTAGTTTTCAAAAAGAAAAACTCCTAGTGATGGTTTTTTCCCTATTCTCTCTATTTTGTTATCTGTGCTCCAATCTTTATTAATTTCTTTCTTCTACTTGCTTTGTCATAGTTTCTTCTTTTTCTAGTTCCTGCAGGTGTGAAGTTGGGCTGTAAATTTGAGATTTTTCTTCTTTTTAACATGGATATCTACAGGAATTGGTTTCCCTTGTAGCAGTGCTTTTGCTGATTCACATAAGTTTTGTTTGGTGTGGGGTATTTTCACTTTTCATTTGTTTCAAAATTTTTTGTTCCAGTGTGATGTAATTTTATTGTTTTTAATAAAGATGATTAGTTCAATACAAAAAAAGATTTGACGATTTCCTTACTAATAAAGTTATATGTGTATACCCATTTATATATTTCATGGGCAACTAAGAGAATCTAGATGTATCAGTTGCCTCTAATCTCTAAGTTCAAATTAGTTTTTCAGGCAATCAGTAGCAAATTCAGGAGAGCTAAATTTTCCAGTTTAAGCTCTCTCTTCACCCAAAATTCAAGGCAATGAAATCCACTTAATTATCTGTGACTCATACCTCATGAGAACATGATAAAATATTTCTATTATCATATTGCACAAGTAAGGAGCCTTAGGACTTCTGAGCAATTCTCAAGGCTGAGAAACAATTCTCAGAACAGCAATTCTCAAGGCTGAGAAACATTGTATTAGGGCGTACTTAAAGAACATGGTCAAATGGGAAAATGATGATATTTGTAAGGGAATCAAGAGAGGAAATGTTGCTACACTTGATTCCCTTGATCAGGGACAATAGGCATTTTCTTGTTCTACTATCCAAAAGCTACATGTGGCAGGCAGAAATGACCCTGAGGGACTGTCAGCTCAGCCCCCTTCCCCGGAAATGATCTGATCAGTCAACTGTGACCAAGGCAGACCCTCTAACTCCCCCTTCTCTCCTGTGACTTTAATTCATGAAAACAGTTCCTGCTGTAGAAACTCAGATTCCAGACAAGACCTCCTGCTCTGCTTTTCAAGCAAGTTGCTACCCCAGTCCTCCTTTATTAAAGTACAAGGACTTATGTCCATACAGACATAGAGAAGAGAAATAATACGGCAGATTTAAGCAACCATATCAATAACTACAGTAAATGTAAATGAAATAAACTCCCTAGTTAAAAAGCAAAGATCATCATATTGGGTAAAAAAGCAAGAACAAATTCTATGCTTTCTACAAGACCGTTTAAAAAATAAAGACTCAATTAGGTTAAAAGTAAAATGATGGAAGAAGATATATTATGCTAATGTTAACCAAAAGAAAGCTGAAATGGCTATTTTATATCAGACAAAGGAAATTTTTAAAGTGGTGAATGTTTCCAGGTATAAAGATGGACATTTAATAATGATAAAGAGGTAAATTCATCAAGAAGACACAATTATCCTAAACCTGTATGACTCAATAACAGGATCTAATAATACATGAAGTAAAGATTGATAGAAAAGAAGAAACAGAGAAAACCACAATTAGAATTGGAATCTTATATATTTTTTCTCAGTAAATGATCAAACAAGTAGGCAGAAAATCAGAAAAGACATAGAAGATTGAACAGCATCATCAACCAACTTGACCTAATGGATCTTTACAGATCATTTTATTCACAACAGCAGAACGCTCAGTCTTTTCAAATGCATGTGGCATATCCACTAAATTAAACATGCATTGTGAATCTAACACATATCTTAATAGATTGTAATTCCCAAATATTTAGAGAATAAATGTAATACTAGCAAATAAACTATGGGTCAAGAAGCAATTACAAGGGGAATTTTAAAATATTTTCAAATTAATAAAAATGAAGCCACAAAATACCAAGTTTTTCAGGTTGCAGATAAAGCAGTGCTCTTAGAAAGAAATTTATAGTGTGTTTATATTATAACATCTTTAAAGGTTCTAAATCATATTATCTTTCACTAAACAAGAAAAGGTAGAGAAAATCAACTTTACAAATATGGAGGAGAAGAAAATAGTGAAGATAAAACTGGAAAACTAAAAAAAAAGAACGAAAGAAAGAAAATGAACCAGCAACAGAGAAAATTAATAATAGCAAAAGCTAATTTTTGAAAATATGAATAAAATTGCTAAACTTCTAGTTAGGCTTATCAAGAAAAAAAAAGAAAAGAGAAATTAACATCAGGACTGAAAAAGGTGACTTCACTGCACATCTAGAGACATAAAAAAATTATAAACAACTTTATGTATGCCAATAAATTTGACAACCTAAATAAAATGGACAAATTTTTGAAAGATATAAAGTAACAATGATCACAAAAGTAAAAATAGGCAGAATATCTCTATCTATTTTAAAAATTGAATTTATGGTTTAAAACCTTTCCACAAAGAAACTCCAGACCAAAATGTCTCCAGTAGTGAGTTCTACTTAATATTTTTAAAATTATAATTATAATTATATTATAGTTATTATTAGTTGTATACAAACTTTCCCACAAAATCTAAGAGGTATAAATACTTCCCAAGTCTTTTAATGAGGTCAACATTATCCTGGCACTAAATTCAAGCAAAGACATTGCAAATAAAAAAATTATAGGCCAATATATTTCTCATAAACATAGCTGAAAAAATCCTAAATAAAATATTAGTAAATTGAATCCAGCAATATACAAAAAGAATAATTATGACTAGGGGGAGTTTATCTCAACAATAAAAATTTGATTTAACATCTAAAAATCAATCAATGTAAGTTACTTAATCAATAGACTAAAAAAGAAAAAACATGTGATTATCCCATTAGATGCAGAGGAAAAAGCATTTGAATTCAATACCCATCCATGTTAAAAACTCTCAGCAAATTAGGAATAGCAGGAAATTTTCTCGACCTAATAAAGTGCATCTATAAAAAAACTCTAGAGGTGACATAACATTTAATGGTAAAAGTCTAAATGCTTTTCCTCTAAGATCAGAAAAAATATTTAGAGAGTGGTCAATAAATACAAAATTGCAACTAGATGGGGAGGATAACTTTTAGGATTCTCTAGCATGTAAGGAAACAACAGTTAACAACAGTTTATTGTAAAATTTTAAATATCTAGTAGGAGGATTTTTAATATTCCCAGCACAAAGAAACGATGAATGTTTGAGGTGATAGACATGGTAATTACATACATTTGATCACTGCACATTTTACACATGTACTCAAATATCACAATATACCCCATAAATGTACACAATTATTATGTGTCAATTACTAAAAAAAAATTAATTAAATAAAATAAAAAAAATAAAGCCACACTTTGTGTAGTGGACTGAATTATGTCCCTCCAAAACTCTCCAAAACTTGAATTGTGTCCCCCAAGTTTTATGTGTTAAAGAATTGGCCCCCACTGTGACTGTTAAGAGGGTGGGAAATCCTTAGGGTAATTGAAAGGTGGAGCCCTGAAGAGGCGATTAGATTGTAGGACCCTGCAGTAGTGAATGGATTAAAAATGGTCTTCAGGGGCTTGATTCTGAGGGCTTTAAAAAGAAGAGAGGAGAGTCTGTCTTTCTCTCTGCTCTGTCTGCTTCCACCGTCTTGCAATGGGAGACCCCTGGGTCACTGTAGCCACCACCAGATGGAGTATAGACTTCCCAGCCTCAGAAACTGTAAGCAATAAATTTTATTTTTTTATAAATTACCCAGTTCCAAGTATTTCTTTATAAGCAACAGAAACAGACTAATACAGAAAATTGGTACCGAGGAGTGGGGATATTGCTATACAGAGACCTGGAAATGTGGGAGTGGCTTTGGAACTGGGTAATAGGCAAAGGTTGGAGGAGTTTGGAGGACTTGGGGAAGACAAAGAGATGAGGGAAAGTTTGGAATGTCTTAGAGACTGGTTACATAGTGGCAAGCAGAATTTTGATAGAAATATGGACTGAAAAGACCATTCTAAGGTGGTGTCAGATAGAAATGAGAAGGAGTTTATTGGAAACTGGGGCAAAGGTCACCCTTGCAGTGAGCTGTCAAGGAATTTGTTTTTTGTTTTTAATTTTATTTTGTCAATATACATTGTGGCTGATTATTGCTCCCCATCACCAAAACCTCCCTCCCTTCTCCCTCCCCGTCCCTCCCTTCTCCCTCCCCCCCTCCCCCCCAACAATGTCCTTTCTGTTTGCTTGTCGTATCAACTTCAAATAATTGTGGTTGTTATATCTTCTTCCCCCCCCCCGGTTTGTGTGTGTGTGTGTGTGTGTGTGTGTGTGTGAATTTATATATTAATTTTTAGCTCCCACCAATAAGTGAGAACATGTGGTATTTCTCTTTCTGTGCCTGACTTGTTTCACTTAATATAATTCTCTCAAGGTCCATCCATGTTGTTGCAAATGGCAGTATTTCATTCGTTTTTATAGCTGAGTAGTATTCCATTGTGTAGATGTACCACATTTTCCGTATCCACTCATCCGATGATGGGTATTTGGGCTGGTTCCAACCCTTGGCTATTGTAAAGAGTGCTGCGATAAACATTGGGAAACAGGTATACCTTCGACTTGATGATTTCCATTCCTCTGGGTATATTCCCAACAGTGGGATAGCTGGGTCGTATGGTAGATCTATCTGCAATTGTTTGAGGAACCTCCATACCATTTTCCATAGAGGCTGCACCATTTTGCAGTCCCACCAACAATGTATGAGAGTTCCTTTTTCTCCGCAGCCTCGCCAGCATTTATCCTTCATAGTCTTTTGGATTTTAGCCATCCTAACTGGGGTTAGATGGTATCTCAATGTGGTTTTGATTTGCATTTCCCGGATGCTGAGTGATGTTGAGCATTTTTTCATATGTCTGTTGGCCATTTGTATATCTTCCTTAGAGAAATGCCTACTTAGCTCTTTTGCCCATTTTTTAATCGGGTTGCTTATTTTCTTCTTGTACAGTTGTTTGAGTTCCTTATATATTCTGGATATTAATCCTTTGTCAGATATATATTTTGCAAATATTTTCTCCCACTCTGTTGGTTGACTTTTAACTCTTTTAATTGTTTCTTTTGCTGTGCAGAAGCTTTTTAGTTTGATATAATCCCATTTGTTTATTTTTCCTTTGGTTGCCCGTGCTTTGGGGGTCGTATTCATGAAGTCTGTGCCCAGTCCTATTTCCTGAAGTGTTTCTCCTATGTTTTCTCTAAGAAGTTTTATTGTTTCAGGGTGTATATTTAAATCCTTTATCCATTTTGAGTTGATTTTAGTATACGGCGAGAGGTATGGATCTAGTTTCATTCTCCTGCATATGGATATCCAGTTCTCCCAGCACCATTTGCTGAAGAGGCAGTCCCTTCCCCAGTGAATAGGCTTGGTGCCTTTGTCAAAGATCAGCTGGCAGTAAGTGTGTGGGTTGATTTCTGGATTCTCTATTCTATTCCATTGGTCAGTGTGTCTGTTTTTATGCCAGTACCATACTGTTTTGGTTATTATAGCTTTGTAGTATAGCTTAAAGTCAGGTAGTGATATGCTTCCAGCTTTATTTTTTTTGCTCAGCATTGCTTGGGCTATGCGTGGTCTTTTATTGTTCCATATAAATGTCTGGATAGTTTTTTCCATTTCTGAGAAAAATGTCTTTGGAATTTTGATGGGGATTGCATTGAATTTGTATATCACTTTGGGTAGTATGGACATTTTCCCTATGTTGATTCTTCCAATCCAAGAGCATGGGATATCTTTCCATCTTCTTGTATCCTCTCTAATTTCTCTCAGCAGTGGTTTGTAGTTCTCATTATAGAGATTTTTCACCTCCTTGGTTAACTCAATTCCTAAGTATTTTATTTTTTTGGTGGCTATTGTAAATGGGCAGGCTTTCTTGATTTCTCTTTCTGCATGTTCACTATTGGAGAAAAGAAATGCTACTGATTTTTGGGTGTTGATTTTGTATCCTGCTACTGTGCTGAAATCATTTATCAATTCCAGCAGTTTTTTTGTAGAGGTTTTAGGCTGTTCGATATATAGGATCATGTCATCTGCAAACAGGGACAGTTTGACTTCATCTTTTCCAATCTGGATGCCCTTTATTTCCTTCTCTTCTCTGATTGCTCTGGCTAGTACTTCCAACACTATGTTGAATAGGAGTGGTGAGAGTGGGCATCCTTGTCTAGTTCCTGTTCTTAAAGGAAAAGCTTTCAGCTTTTCCCCATTCAGGATGATATTGGCTGTGGGTTTGGCATATATGGCTTTAAATATGTTGAGATACTTTCCCTCTATACCTAACTTATAGAGGGTCTTTGTCATGAATGAGTGCTGAACTTTATCAAATGCTTTTTCAGCATCTATAGAGATGATCATATGGTCCTTGTGTTTGAGTTTATTGATATGGTGTATCACATTTATTGATTTGCGTATGTTGAACCAACCTTGCATCCCTGGGATGAATCCCACTTGATCGTGATGAATAATTTTTCGTATGTGTTGCTGTATTCTGTTTGCTAGTAATTTAGTGAGGATTTTTGCATCTATATTCATCAAGGATATTGGCCTGTAGTTTTCTTTTTTGGTTATATCTTTACCTGGTTTTGGTATCAGGATGATGTTTGCTTCATAGAATGAGTTTGGGAGATTTGCGTCCGTTTCAATCTTTTGGAATAGTTTGTAAAGAATCGGTGTCAATTCCTGTTTGAATGTTTGGTAAAATTCTGCTGTGAATCCATCTGGTCCTGGGCTTTTCTTTGTTGGGAGCCTTCTGATAACAGCTTCAATCTCCTTTATTGTTATTGGTCTGTTCAAATTTTCTACGTCTTCACGGTTCAGTTTTGGGAGCTTGTGTGTGTCCAGAAATTTATCCATTTCCTCCAGATTTTCAAATTTGTTGGCGTATAGTTGTTTATAGTAGTGTCGAATGATTCCTTGTATTTCAGATGAATCAGTTGTAATATCGCCTTTTTCATTTCTAATTTTGGTTATTTGAGTCTTCTCTCTTCTTTTTTTTGTTAGCCATGCTAATGGTTTGTCAACTTTATTTATCTTTTCAAAAAACCAACTTTTTGATTCGTTGATCTTTTGAATTGTTTTTTGGTTTTCAATTTCATTCAGTTCTGCTCGGATCTTAATGATTTCTTTCCGTCTGCTAACTTTAGGTTTGGATTGTTCTTGTTTTTCTAGTTCTTTAAGGTGAAGTGTTAGGTTGTTCACTTGCCATCTTTCTATTCTTCTGAAGTGAGCGTTTAATGCAATAAATTTTCCCCTCAATACTGCTTTTGCAGTATCCCACAGGTTTTGGTATGATGTATCATTGTTTTCATTAGTTTCAATAAATTTTTTGATTTCCTGCTTGATTTCTTCTTGGACCCATATGTCATTAAGTAGAATGCTGTTTAATTTCCATGTGTTTGTATAGTTTCCAGAGTTTCATTTGTTATTAATTTCTAGTTTTAATCCATTGTGGTCTGAGAAGATACAGGGGATAATTCCAATTTTTTTGAATTTATTGAGACTTGATTTGTGACCTAATATGTGATCTATCCTGGAGAATGATCCATGTGCTGCTGAGAAGAATGAATATTCTGAGGTTGTTGGGTGGAATGTTCTGTAGATATCTGCCAATTCCAATTGGTCTAGAGTCTTGTTTAGATCTTGTGTTTCTCTAGTGATTCTTTGCCTAGATGATCTGTCTAATATTGACAGTGGGGTGTTCAGGTCCCCTGCTATTATAGTATTAGTGTCTATTTCCTTCTTTAGGTCTAATAGAGTTTGTTTTATAAATCTGGCTGCTCCAACATTGGGTGCATATAATCTTATGATTGTTATGTCTTCTTGATGGATTAGTCCTTTTATCATTAAGTAGTGTCCCTCATTGTCTCTTTTTATGGTTTTTAGTTTAAAGTCTATTTTGTCAGATATAAGAATAGCTACTCCAGCTCGTTTTTCTTTTCTGTTTGCATGGTAAATCTTTTTTCACCCTTTCACTCTTAGTCTGTGTGAATCTTTATGGGTGAGGTGGGTCTCTTGTAGGCAGCATATAGTTGGGTCCTGCTTTTTGATCCAGTCAGCCAGTCTGTGTCTTTTAATTGGGGAATTTAAGCCTTTTACATTAAGAGTTGTTATTGAAAGGTGTTGATTTGTTCCTAGCATTTTATTGGTTGTTTGGTTGTCTTAGGTGTCTTTTGTTCCTTGCTTTCTGATTTACTGTTTGGTTTCTTTGTTTGTTGGTTCCTTAGGTTGTAGATAGTGTTTTTGTTAGCTTGTTTTCTCTTCATGAATGCCATTTTTATTGTACTAGCGGGTTTAGATTTTTCTTGGGTTTTTATGGCAGTGGTAGTTATTTTTCAGGAACCAAACCCAGTACTCCCTTGAGGATTTCTTGTAAGGGTGGTCTTGTGGTAGTGAACTCCCGCAGTTTTTGTTTGTCTGAGAAATATACTATTTGCCCCTCATTTCGGAAGGATAGCCTTTTAGGGTAGAGTATTCTTGGCTGGCAATCTTTGTCTTTTAGTATTTTGAAAATTTCATCCCATTCCTTTCTAGCTTTTAGGGTTTGTGATGAAAAGTCTGATGTTAACCTGATTGGGGCTCCCTTATAGGTGATTTGACACTTCTCTCTTGCAGCTTTTAAGATTCTCTCTTTATCTCTGAGTTTTGCCAATTTGACTATGACATGTCTTGGAGAAGGTCTTTTTGGGTTGAATACATTTGGAGATCGTTGAGCTTCCTGAATCTGAAGATCTGTGATTTTTCCTATAGCTGGGAAGTTTTCTGCCACTATTTTGTTGAATATGTTTTCAATGGAATCTCCATTTCCTCCCCTTCTGGAATACCCATGACTCGGATATTTGATCGCTTATGGTTGTCTGATATCTCTCTCAGATTTTCTTCAATGTCCTTGATTCTTTTTTCTTTCTTTTTGTCTGCTTATGTTATTTCAAACAGCCCATCTTCAAGTTCAGAGGTTCTCTCTTCAACTTCGACAAGCCTGCTGGTTAAACTCTCCGTTGTGTTTTTTATTTCGTTGAATAACTTCTTCAGTTCAGCAAGTTCTGCTACATTTTTTTTCAGGACATTGATTTCCTTGTACATTTCCTCTTTCAGATCCTGTATACTTTTCCTCATTTCATCATAATGTCTAGCTGAGTTTTCTTGTATCTCATTCCGTTTCCTTAGAATTATCACTCGAAATTCCTTGTCAGTCATTTCAAGGGCTTCTTGTTCTATAGGATCTAGAGTTTGAGATTTATTAACTTTTGGTGGTGTACTTTCTTGATTTTTTGTATTTCTGGTATCTTTTTTTTGGTGTTTATTCATTGTGGCCGGGGGTTTCACAGTTCACCGGTTTGAGACTAATGACTAACTAGGATGTTGCTGTGGTTGCCGATTTCGTATGGCTCCCTCCGTGACTGCTCAGTTGGCCTCTAGTGCCTTGTGTGTGTGGTTGCCTCGGGTCTTGGGCTTCTCCGGGGAGCCACCTTTTTGGTCAACTTGGACTCTGCTGGGCTGGTGGATCACGTACCACAGGGTGTGTGATCTCTGTTGAGCTTTCACTTCCTGTGCAGGACTTCTCCCTGTTCCGTGTGCTCTGGCCCAGGCTGTTAGATCGTGCAGTGGCGACCCCACCGGGTGTGTGGTTTCTGTAGAGTCTCCGCCTCCCTGGCCTCACGTCTCCCCACTCTGTGCGCACTGTGCTGGGCTGGGGCGTGTCTTCTGAACCCCTCGTCTATCAGCTGGGCCTTCAAGACCCTGCTTGGCACCACCTCGCCCAGGAAGTCTACCAGGTTTCTGCTGGGCACAGACGACCGGTCTCTCTGGGTGCCTTTGTAGCACTATGTAGATCTTTCTCGGGTCTTGTTCACCTTTGTATCCCCCCAGTATAGACCGAGTCTAGCGCCCACCTGCAGCCTGGTCTCCGGCAGGTTCAAGCGGACCTGGGAACTCTCCTACCACACTATTCCCAACCAGAAATTCGTTAGGCTTTTTTTCCAAACTGGTGGCCGCAGAGATGGTATCTGCCTCCCAGTAACAGGGAGTTTACCTGGGGCCGGAGTCCAGGGTATGGTGGAGTGACAGTCGGCCCGCCCGTACGTCCTTGCCCTCCCGACACTGGCTCGGGACACCCCCCGCCACCAGCCCCGCCAGAGAACCGTGGAGGGAGTGGGAGCGGAGGCCAGTCCGCAGGCTCCGGAAAGCCCGGCGCGCCAGGCCAAGCAAGTGGGAGGGCTCAGTGATGGCCGAGCTGGGCGGAGCTGCCCGCACCTGGGAAAATGGAGGCAGCACCGGGCGGTGAGTGGCCTGGTGGTGCAGGCGGGAGCCGCGTGGGCATCCACCCCCCCGAACAGAGCTGTGCCAGGGATCACTCACAGTGCTGTGCCAGGTCGGGTGCTCGCTCTCTGTCTCTGGTTTGCCGCCTTTCCCAGTTCTCAGACGCTGCTGCCTCGGGCTGTTCAGTCGCGGCGCGGCTCGGGCGCTCCCAGGAATCTTCTTTAAAGCCGGTCTGAAACCTCAAATCCTGAATAGGGCAGCTGGCCACCTTCAGCGCGGCCCCGGCCTCCGGGATCCTGGCTGCATCCACAGCAGCCCTGGCGCCGTGTTCCCTGTTTCGAGACTCGCTTTTACAGCTAAGAAACAGTTCTTTTCCTGCTCCACACTTCAAAGCTGTTGCTTGTAAATGAGGCAGCCTCTCCTGCCGGGGGCAAAGTGGCGGTCACCCCCCACGACCAGTCAGCAGCAGCAGTCCTCCCTTAAGAGATGGCGAGAGGAAGGTCCACAAGTTTCCCGGCTGCGTGAGGCCCAGTGGCCACCTTTTCCACCTCAGCTACTCCACGCCAGCCACCGCAGCCGCCGCCATCTTGAAAAGCCAAGCTGTCAAGGAATTTGGCTGCATTCTGTCCATGCCCTAGAACTTTGTAGAAGTTGGAACTTAGGAGTTGTGAACCAGAGTATTTGGCAGAAGAAATTTCTCAGCAGCAAAACATTAAGGAAGCTGCATGGCTACTTCTAACAGCCTATGCTGAGTTAATGCAGCAAAGGCATAACATAAAGCCAAAAGGGAAGCAGAGTGTAAAGATTTGGAAAATTTGCAGCCTGGACATGTGGTAGAGAAGCAGTGAGCATTTTCAGAAGAAAAATTCAATGGCACTAGGAAGATTAACACAAAAGTATGGGTTTATCAAGAGAAGGAGGGAAAGGCCCTGAAGGCACTGCAGAAGCCTCTGTGGCCGACCCTTCCATTTCAGGCCCAAAGGCCTAGGGAGACAGAATGGTCTTGGGGAACAGGCCCACGTCACCCTCCACAGGCTCACTGCCCAGGGCCACCTCAGGAAGCTGCTCTGAAACCTTGCCAAAATATACTTTAACATCCATATTTCTACCAACAGTCTCTGCAAGGAAATACATGTCCATTTTTAGGTATTTTTTACAGCAGTACTTCACTTCCCAGCATCAAAATATGTATTAGCTTCCTTGGGTTGCCATAAGAAAGCACCACAAACAGATAACTTAAAACAACATAAATTTATACTTTCACAGTTTGTAGGCTAGAAGTTTAAAATCAAGGTGCTGGCAGAGCCATGCTCTATGAAGAATCAAGGGAATAATCTGTTTCATGCCTATTCCTAGCTTCTTGTGATGGCCCAAACTTTTGGTGTTTCTTGACTTGTAGCTATATCACTCAAGTCTCTGCGTCTGTTGTCACATGGCATTCTTCCTCAGGTCTCTGTGTTTTCATATGAGTATCTTCCCTCTGTATCGGCGTCTGTGTTTATAGTTCCCTCTTAAAAGAACACCAGGCATATTGGGTTAATAGCCCACCCTACTACAATATGACCTCATCTTAACTAATTATATCTGCAACAACCTTATTTTCAAATAAGACTATATTCTGAGGTACTGGGGGTTAAGACTTCAAGATATCTTCTGTGAGAAACACAATTCGCCCCATGAGATAAATATAAAGTAATTAACTAGATTTAAATCATAGACCACAAGAGCTACAATTACCCAACTTAAATTGGTGAATCTTATTTTATGTACATTGTACATCCATAAAGTTGATTAAAAATTAAATTTAGTTAAAGGACATAAATAGATCTGGATAAATGGGAAGATCATTTTAGATTGGCTAGAATGCAGTATTAAATAGATTTCCCTAATGTCTAATGTTCCAAACATAATTGCTTCCCAAGACTAGTATTACCTTTTGGTGGACAACTTTCTTTCATGCAATAATTCAGGAATCCAGACACTTTCTATAAGCTTGGTAGGGAAAACGCAGGCAAGAGCATAAAAAGAAGAATTTTCTGGGCCACGATCAAAATTTGCACATATCACTTGAGCTCATATTTCAATGTATAGAAGCTAGTCACTTGACCGAACCCAACTACAGAAGCTATTTGTGGGGCCAGGAGCAAGAAGATATGATTTCTGGTGAGCAGTTAATAGCCTCCATTCAAAACAGCACCCAGTATCTATCTATACATTTTATGCCATGTGTATAAAATACCTCCCTTATTAGGAGAGACAACTCAATACCACAATTACTGCCCTCAGGCAAAATTCTAGTATCTGTGTGATCTGAAATATTCTTTCTTAGGTCCTGATGTGGTTTCCCATAGTCTGGTACCTCTGAACTAAAAGACAAGTCACCTGCCAACACACACACACAGTATGCAATGGTGGAGCAAGGACGAGATATCTGTGACTCTCAGGTGGTAAAAGGACAAGTGAGGAACACAGAGCAGTCTGGGGTTCATAGTAACTGTGGACTTCTCCTGGGTAGGTGACATGATGATCCTCCGCCCTGGGGACAGAAAATTAATCAGGCTCCAGGTCTGCTCTCTGTGGTAAATTCTGTTGTCTAAAATATCCTTAGGCTCTAACCTCTGGGAAGTACTTCCTTTTCATCATCTTCCTTGATCACACCTTAATGGAAGTGGACATCCATTAAGAATAAGAGTTGTGATTGTAGAGGAGGAAAAATCCCTTTTCCTCTACTGTCCTAGGTATTCAAGTCAGAGCCCTGCAAATTAGACTGATAATAAGACATTAATAAGAGAAGAATAGAGTTCTTTAAATATAATTTTTATTATTTAGTATAAGCATATTCATTATTACAAATCGTGATTTTTTCTTTATCTCCTTTACCCAACATATCTCTCCCCAAACCTCCCCCCTGCCTCCCCCCCAACTCTAGTATCCTTTGGTTTGTTCTCTCTTTCTGAAAGTTCAAAATATTGTTTTGATATTTTCTCTCTTTCCCTCTTTCTTTCTCCTTCCTTCCTTCCTTCCTTCCTTCCTTCCTTCCTTCCTTCCTTGCTTCCTTGCTTCCTTGCTTCCTTGCTTCCTTGCTTCCTGCCTTCCTTCCCCTCTTTCTTAGCACCCAGTTATGAGAGAGAACATCAAGTATTTCTCTTTCCTTGTCTGGCTTATTTCACTTAACATAATTTTTTCCAGACTCATCCATGTTGCTGTAAACTGCAGAATTTCATTATTATTTATGGCTGAGTAGTATTCCACTGTGTATATATAGCACATTTTCCTTATCCAGTCATCCAACAATAGACACTAAGGTTGGTTCCATATTTGGCTATTGTAAATAGAGCTGTGATGAACATGGGAGTGCAGGTATCCCTTCAGCATGATGATTTCCATTCCTTTGGATATATGCCCAGTGGTGGGATTGATGGATCACCTGATAGTTCTATCTGTAGTTGTTTGAGGAACCTCTATACTGTTTTCCATAATGGCTGTGCTAATTTACCGTCCCACCAACAGTGTAGAAGAATACCCCTTTCCCCACATCCTTGGCAGCATTTGCTGTCCTCAGTCTTTTTAATAATGGCCAGTCTAACTGGGGTGAGATGATATATCAATATGGTTTTGATTTGCATTTCTCTGACCACTAGTGATGTTGAGAATTTTTCAATGTACCAGTAGGCCATTTGTATGTCCTCATTTGAAAAATGTCTATTCAGCTCCTTTGCCCATTTTTCAATTGGATTATTTATTTTTTCACTGTATAGTTGTCTGAGTTCTTTGTATATTCTGGATATTAATCCCTTGCTGGATGTGTAGTTTGCAAATATTTTCTCCCATTCTGTAGGTTGTCTTTGTGCTCTATTGATTGTTTCCTTTGCTGTGCAGAAGGTTTTTAGTTTGATATGGTCCCATTTGCTTATTTTTTCTTTTGTTACTTGTGTTTTTGGTGTCTTATTCATAAAGTCTTTGCACAATCCTACTTCCTGGAGTGTTTCCCCTATGTTTTCCTTTAGTAATTTTTTGGTTTTGGGTCTTATATTTAAGTCTTTAATCCATTTTGAATTGATTTTGGTATACAGTGAGAGGTACAGGTCCAGGTCCATTCTTCTGCATACAGAAGTCCAATTCTCCCAACACCATTTATTGAAGAGGCAGTCTTTTGCCCAATGTATGTTCTTGTTGCCTTTGTCAAAGATGGGTTGGCTGTAAGTACGTGGGTTTATTCCCAGGTTTTCTATTCTGGTCCATAGATCCGATTATCTGTTTTTATGCCAGTACTATGCTGTTTTGCTGTTTTGGTTACAATAGCTTTGAAATATAATTTGAAATTGGGTAGGGTTATGCCTCCAGCCTTATTATTTATTTATTTATTTTTGCTCAGGGTTGCTTTGGCTATTGGGGGTCTTTTATTGTTCCATATGAATGTTAGAGTTGCCTTTTCTATTTCTGTGAAGAACATCATTTGTATTTTGATGGGGATTGCATTGAATCTATAGATTGCTTTGGGTAGAATAGACATTTTCACAATGTTAATTCTTCCTATTCAAGAGCATGGAATGTCTTTCCATATTTTTGTGTCCTCTTTAATTTCTTTCAGTAGTGTTTTGTATTTCTTATTGTAGAGATCTTTCTCGTCCTTGGTTAAATTGTTTCATAAGTATTTTATTTATTTGGAGACTATTGTAAAAGGGCTTGTTTTATTGATTTCTTTTTCTCTAGTTTGTTACTGGAGCGTAAAAATGCTACTAATTTTGGGGTGTTGATTTTGTATCCTGCAGCCTTACTGAAATTGTTAATCAGTCTAAGTGTTTTTTAGTAGAGTCTATAGGTTTTTCTATATATATGAGATCATGTCATCTGCCAACAGAGATAGTTTGTCTTCATCCTTTGCAATCTGAATACCCTTTATTTCTGTCTCTTGCCTGATTGCTCTGGCTAGTACTTCCACTGCTTTTTTAAATAGGAGTGGTGAGAGTGGGTCCTTGTCTTGTTCTTGTTCTTAAGGGAAAAGCTGTCAATTTTTCCCCATTCAGGAGGATATTGGCAATTGGTTTGTCATAAATGGCTTTTACTGTGTTGAGATAATTTCCTTCTGTACCTAATTTGCTGACAATCTTTATCTTGACATGATGTTGAATTTTGTTGAATGCTTGTTCTGCATCTATTGAGATAATCATATGGTGTTTGTCTTTTATTTGGTTGATGTGGTATATCACATTTATTGACTTGCGTATGTTGAACCATACTTGCGTCCCTGAGATGAATCCCACTTGATCGTGGTATATAATTTTTTGATGTGCTGTGTATTCTGATTGCTAATATTTTGTTGAAGATTTTTTGCACCTATGTTCATCAAGAATATTGGCCTCTAATTTTCTTATTTTTTTGTATCTTTATCTGGTTTTGGTATCGGGGTGATGCCAGCCTCATAGAATGAGTTTGGAAGAATGGTTTCTGGTCCAATTTTTTGGAAAAGTTTGAAAGAAAGTGGTATTGGTTTTTCTTTAAAGGTTTGATAGAATTCAGCTGTAATGCCATCTGGTCCAGGGCTTTTCTTTGTCAGAAGATTGCTGATTACTGCTTCAATCTCTTTGCTTGTTATCGGTCTGTTCAGGTTTATTATTTCTTCTTGTTTCAGTCTTGGAAGTTTGTATGTATCCATAAATTTATCTGTTTCCTCCAGGTTTTCATACTTATTGGTTAAAATCTTTGATGATTTTTCATATTTCTGTAATATCAGTTGTAATGTCTCCCTTTTCATTTCTGATTTTTGTTATTTGGGTCTTCTCTCTTCTTCTTCTTTTTTTTTTTTTTTTTTTTTTTGTTAACCAAGCTAATGATTTGTCTATTTTATTTATCTTCTCAAAAAACCAACTTTTTGTTTCATTGATCTTTCATATCATTTTTTAGGGTCTCTATTTCATTTAGTTCTGCCCTGATTTAATTATTTCTTTTCATCTACTAGTTTTAGGGTTGGATTGTTGTTGTTATTCTACTTCTTTGAGGCATGGTGTTAGGTCATCTATTTGAAGTCTTTCCATTCCTTTGATGTAAACATTTATTGCAATAAAATTCCCTCTTAGTACTGCTTTTGCAGTATTCCAAAGGTTTTACTATGACATATCTTTGTTTTTGTTAGTTTCAAGAAGCTTTTTGATTTCCTTTTAATTTCTTCATGGAACCATCGGTCATTGAGGAATCTGTTGTTTAGTTTCCATGCCCTTGTATAGTTTCCAGAATTTCGCTTGTTATTGATTTCCAGTTTTAATCCATTGTGGTCTGAAAAGATACTTGGAATGATTTCAATTTTTTTAAATTTGCTGAGACTTGATTTGTGACCTAAGATATGGTCTATCCTGGAGAATGTTCCTTGTGCTGATGAAAAGAATGTGTATTCCGTAGTTGTAGGGTGAAATGTTCTGTAGATGTCTGCCAGGTCTAATTGTTCTAAGGTTTAGTTTAAGCCATGTCTTTCTTTGTTGATTTGTTTCCTTGAAGATTTGTCCAATACTGAGAGAGGGGTGTTCAGGTCATCCACATTATTGTATTAGGGTCTATCTCAATACAATATCCATTCTTTGTAGGTCTAAGAGTGTTTGCTTTACACATCTGGATGCTCCAGTGTTGAGTGCATACATGCTTGTAATTTGTTTATCTTCTAGCTGGATAGATCCCTTTATTATATAATGGCCTTCTTTGTCTCTTTTTATGGTTTTTTCTTTTCTTTTCTTTTTCTTTTTCTTTTCTTTTTTTTTTCTTTTCTTTTCTTTTCTTTTCTTTTCTTTTTTTTTTTTTTTTGCTCTTCTCTCTTTTCAAAGCCTCTCCTTTTGTTTTGGCACAGCAGTTACTTCTTTTTTTCTAAATCTTCAGTGCTAGCTAGTCTTCAAAATCCTAGCTCTACTCCCACAATCATACAGTTTCCAAACAAGCATGATTGTTTCCCTGAGAATTATTAAGCCAATTGTTAGAAAATGTTCTATTTCATAGTACCATAACCAAACAACCACCTTCTTTCCTTCCTCTCTTTTCCCCTCCCTCCATCCCCCCTTTCCTTCCTGTAGTTTTGTTTTTTTTTTTCTTTCTTTCTTTCTTCCTTTCTTTTTCTTTCTTATGAATATTCATGAGATACAAAGCTGATTGTCCCCCCCTCCTGCCCATGATGTGGTGGCCAGATTCATACTGGGGACATACCCATTACCAGAAATTACTTTTGTAACCTTTGTTCCTTCCCAATTATCCTCCAACCTCCCTCCCCTTCCTTCTCTCCCCTCAACTCCAAATTGTGGCCCTAGTAATGTTCCCTCCCTCTGTTGGATTACAGCACTACTGTGGTCTTTCTTTCCTGCCTTCCTTTCTCTCTTAGCTCCCACATATGAATGAGCACATGAGGTATTTATCCCTCTGTGCTTTGCTTGTTTCACTCAACATAAGTTTCAACAGGTTCACGCATGCTGTTGCAAATGGGAGTATTTCATTACTTTTTATGACAGAGTAGTATTCCATAGTGTATACATACCACAGTTTCCTTATCCAATTATCTATTAATGGACATTTAGGTTGGTTCCAAATCTTGGCTATTGTAAACAGAGCTGCAGTAAACATGAGAGTACAGGTATCTCTTTGACAAGATGATTTCCATTCCTCTGGATATATACTCAGAAGAGGGATTGCTAGATCATATGGAAAATCTACCTGTAGTTGTTTGAGAAACCTCCAAATTGTTTTCCAAAGTGGTTGTACTAATTTACAGTTCCACCAATAGTGCAGTAGTGTTCCCTTCTCTCCACACCTTCACCAGCATTTGTAATTCACTGTATTTTTGATCATACCAAATCTAACTGGAGTGAGGTGGGTATCTCAATGTGGTTTTAATTTGCATTTCCCTGATGACTAGTGATGCTGAGCATTTTTTCATGTACCTGTTGGCCATTTGTACATCTTCCTTTGAAAAATGTCTATTCAGCTCCTTTGCCCATCTTTTAATTGGGTCATTTATTTTTTTACTGTATAATTGCTTGAGTTCTATGTATATTCTGAATATTAGTCCCTTGTCGGATGCATAGTTGGCAAAAATTTTCTCCCACTCTGTACGTTTTCTTTTCAGTCTGTTGATTGCTTCTTTTTCTGTGCAGAAACTTTTTAGTTTGAAATATTCCCATTTGTTTATTTTTTCTTTTGTTGCTTGTGCTTTTGGGCTCATGTTCATAAAGCCTGTGCCCTGACCTAACCACTGAATTATTTCACCTATATTTTCTCTTAGTAATTTTACAGCTTCGGGTCTTAAACCTAGGTCTTTAATCCATTTTGAGTTGATTTTTAGTGTATGGTGAGAGATGCATATCTAATTTCATTCTTCTGCATGTGGATATCCAGTTTTCCCAGCACCACTTGTTGAAGAGGCAATCTTTCCCCCAATGTAGATTTTTGTTGCCTTTGTCTAATATCAGATGGCTATAAGCCTGAGGAGTGATTTCTGGGTTCTATATTCTACTTCACTTGTCTGAATGTCTATTTTTATAACAGTACCATGCTGTTTTAGTTACAACAGCTTTGTAGTATAATTTGAAGCCAGGCAGAGTTATGCCTCTGGCTTTGTTTTTTTGCTCAAGATTGCTTTGGCTATTCGGGGTCTTTTGTTTTTCCATATGAAAGGTAAGATTGTTTTTTCCATTTCTGTGAAAAATGTCCTTGGTATTTTGATGGGGATTGCATTGAACCTGTCAATCGCTTTGGGTAGTATAGACATTTCCACAATGTTAATTCTTCCAATCCAAGAGCATGGAATATCTTTCCATCTTTTTGTGTCTTCTTTAATTTCTTTCAGAAGTGGTTTGCAGTTCTCATTGTAGAGGTCTTTCACCTCCTTGGTTAAATTAATCCCTAGGTATTGTATTTTTTTGGTGACAATTGTAAATGGGCTTACTTCCTTTATTTCTCCTGTTAATTCATTACTTGAGTATATAAATGCTAGTGATTTGGGGGCATTTATTTTGTATCCTGCAATATTATTGAAGCTATTAACCAGCTCTAGGAGTTTTTTGATAGAGTCTTTAGGTTTTTCTATATACAGTATCATGTCATCTGAAAATAGGGAAAGTTTGACTTCATCTTCTCCAATCTGGATTCATTTTACTTCTTTCTCTTGCCTGATTGCTCTAGCTAGTACCTCCAGTACTATGTTGAATAGGAGTGGTGAGAGTGGACATCCTTGTCTTGCTCCTGTCCTTAAGAGGAAGGCCTTCAATTTTTCCCCATTCAGAGTAAAACTGGTGGTGGGCTTGTCATAAATGGCTTTTATTATGTTAAGGTATTTTCCTTCTATACCTAATTTGTTGAGAGGCTTTATCATGAAGGAATGTTGAATTTTGTCTAATGCATTTTTAGCATCTATTGAAATGATCTTATGGTCCTTGTCCTTGAGTTTTGCTGATGTGATGTATCACATTTATTGACTTTTGTATGTTGACCTATCCTTACATCCCTGGAATGAATCCCACTTGATCAGAGTGTATAGTTTTTTTTAACACGTTGCTGTATTCTGATTGCTAATATTTTGTTGAGGATTTTAGCATCTAGGTTCATCAAGTATATTAACCTGTAATTTTCTTTTTTTGTAGTGTCTTTATCTGGTTTTGGTATCAGAGTTATGTTGGCCTCATAGAATGAATTTGGGAGAGTAGCATCTGTTTCAATTGTTTGGAACAGATTCATGAGAATTTGTATTAACTCCTCTTTAAAAGTTTGATAGAATTTAGCTGGAAAGCCATCCAGACCTGCACTTTTTTTTGTTCGAAGATTGCTAATTACCGCTTTGATCTCCTTGCTTGGTATTGGTCTGTTCAGGTTTTCTATGTCTTCTTGATTCAGTCTTGGTAATTTATATGTGTCTAGAAACTTATCCATATCTTCCAGATTTTCAAATTTGTTGTCATACACTTGTTTATAATAGTCTCTAATGATCCTTTGTATTTCTGTGGTGTCACTTGTAATGTGTCCCTTTTCATTTCTGATTTTTGTTATTTGGCTCCTCTCTCTCCTTTCTTTTTGTCAATCTAGCTAATGGTGTGTCTATTTTGTTTATCTTCTCAAAAAACCAACTTTTAGTTTTGTTGATCTTTTATATTGTTTTTTGAGTCTCTATTTTGTTTAGTTCTGCTCTGATCTTAATTATTTGTTTCCATCTACTGCCTTTAGGTTTGGATTGTCATTGTTTTTCAAGTTCTTTGAGACATAGCATTAGGTTGTTTATTTGGAGTCTTTCCATTTTTTTGATATAAGCGTTTATTACAATAAATTTGCCTCTTAGTACTGCTTATGCAGTATCCCACAGGTTTTGTATTGATGTATCTTTATTTTCATTAGTTTCTAGAAATTTTTTGATTTTCTGTTTAATTTCTTCTTGGACCCATGGGTAATTCAGGAGCCTGTTATTTATTTTCCATGTATTTGTATAGCTTCCAGCAGTTTGCTTATTGTTTATTGCCAGTTTTAGTCCATTGTGGTCTAAAAAGATTGTTGAGATGATTTTGATTTTTTAAAATTTGCTGAGACTAGATTTGTGACCTAATATGTGGTCTATCCTGGAGAATATAACGTGAGCTGATGAGAAGAAAGTGTATTCTTTAGCTGTTGGGTGAAATGTTCTGTATATATCTGCCAAGTCCAGTTTCTCTAGGGTGTAGATTAAATCCTGTGTCTCTTTGCTGACTTGTTGCTTGGAAGTCCTGTCCTATTCTGAGAGTGGGTGTTCCGATCACCCAGTATTAATGTATTAGGTTCTATCTCCTTCTTTAGGTGTAAGAGTGTTTGCTTGATGTATCTGGGTGCTCTGGTATTTGGTGCATACATGTTTATGATTGTTATGTCTTCTAGCTGGATAGTTCTCTTTATCATTATATAATGGGCTTGTTTGTCTTTCTTAGTGTTTTTTGGTTTAAAGTCTATTTTGATTGATACAAGAATAGCTATTCCTGTTCATTTTTGTTTTCCATATGCATGGTGTATCTTTTTCCATCCCTTCACTGTTAGTCTATGAGTGTCTTTACAGGTGAGGTGGGACTCTTGTGGACATCATATACTTGGTTCTAGCTTTTTAATCCAGTCGGTTAGTCTGTGTCTTTTGAATGGGAAGTTTAGTCCATTCACATTTAGAGTGGTTATTGAGAAGTGTTGTTTAATTCCTGTCATTTAATTGCTACTTGTTTAGGTGGTTTAAATATCTTTTGATCATTATTTCCCCTTTTATTTCTCTTCTTCAATGTGAGTTGGGAATTTAAGGTGGAATAATTTAGCTTCTTTCTCTTTCTTGCTGGCACTTTCATTTTTAACAGTGGGTTTTGCTCTTCCTTGTGTATTCGTGATGATGGTCACCATTATTCAGATTCCAGATGAATGACTCCCTTGAGAATTTCCTGCAGTGCTGGTCATGTGGTAGTGAACTCCCACAACTTTTGTTTGTCTTGGAAATACACTATTTCTCCCTTGTTTCTGAAGGAGAGACTTGCTGGGCAAAGAATTCTTGGCTGGCAGTTTTTTTCTTTTAGTATTTTGAATACATCATTCCACTTTCTTCTGGCCTGTAGGGTTTTGGTTGAGAAGTCTGCTGTTAGTTTGATGGGGGTTCCCCTACAAGTGACCTGGTGATTTTCTCTTGCTGCTTGCAGAATTCTCTCTTTGCTTTTGAGCTTTGTGAGTTTAACTATAATATGTCTTGGGGAGGATCTTTTTGGGCTAATTCTGTTTGGGGATCTTTGAGCTTCCTGGATCTGAAGGTCTGATCTCACCCTATACCTGGGAAGCTTTCTGTTACTATTTCCTTGAGTAGGTTTTCAATACCTTTTCCCTTCTCTTTCCCTTCTCCTGCCCAAGAATACCCATAATTCAGATGTTTGAGCACTTGAGGTTGTCTGCTATCTCTCATAGGTTTTCCTCATTATTTTAAATTGTTTTTCCTTTTTTGTCTGCCTGACTTATTTCAAAAAGACCATCTTCAAGCTCTGAAATTCTTTCTTCTGCTTGCTCTACCCTGCTGCTCAAGCTCTCAATCTTTTTATTTCATCGAGTGAGTCTTTCATTTCTAGAAGTTCTGCTACACTCTTTTTTATGTTATTAATCTCTTTGTGGATTTCCTCCTTCATATTTTGTATGTTTTTTCTTGTTTCATTGTGTTCTCTAATTGAGTCTTCCTTTATTTCTTCAAGTTTTCTTAAGATCATTGCTCAAGATTCTTTTTTCAGACATTTCAAGGATTCCCTGTTCCATGGAGTCTGACTTTGGGGCATTACTGTATCCTTTCAGTTGTGTCATTTATTCTGGACCGTTCGTACTTCTAGTGTTTTCTTGCCAATGCTTGGTTATTTGGTAGGGGGGTTGCATCATCTATTACACTGGGGTTGGATGAGGAGTGGCCTTGTTTGCTACTGTGGGGGGTGATCTGTCTTTGCTTGACAGTAGGTGTGGTGGTGGTTATGTTAAACTGCCTTGGTTCCCATTCGAGAATCTATGGTCATAGAATGAGCCCCTAGCATGTGGAGTTCCGCTGGGCCAAACTCAGTGGGTCAGATCCATAGGCTGTTGCTCCTCCCAGGTGTGAGATGGGATGGGGGGCCACGTGGAGCCACACAGTTCCACTGGCTGGTGTAACTGCTGGCTGCTGCCTGTGGGCTCACCTGTGTGTTGCCAGTTCTGGGTGTGGGGGCGGGGCCTGGAGTTCCCCCCCACCTGGGTCCAAGGTGGCAGAGTGAGGGGACCACATGGAGCCATGCAATTCTGCTGGCTGGCACCAGCAGGCTAATCTGCATGGTGTGGTTTTTGGTTTAAAATCTATTTAATCCAATATGAAAATTGCTAATCCTGCTCATTTTGGTTTCCATATGTGTGGCATATCTTCTTCCATCTGTTTACTTTTAGTCTGTGTGTGTCTTTATAGATGAGGTGGACCTCTTGAAGACAGCATAAACTCAGTCTAGCTTTTCTTTTTAAATTTTATTTTGTCAATATACAATGTGGTTGATTATTGTGGCCCATTACTGAAACCTCCCTCCCTCCTCCCTCCACCCCTCCCACCCAACAATGTCCTTTCTGTATGCTTGTCATGTCAACTTCAAGGAATTGTAATTGTTGTGTCTTCTCCCCCCACCCCCGCCCCCCGGTTTGTGTGTGTGTGTGTGTGTGTGTGTGAATTTATTTACTTATTTTTAGCTCCCACCAATAAGTGAGAACATGTGGTATTTCTCTTTCTGTGCCTGACTTGTTTCACTTAATATAATTCTCTTTAGGTCCACCCATGTCATTGCAAATGGCAGTATTTCATTCGTTTTTATAGCTGAGTAGTATTCCATTGTGTAGATATACCACATTTTCCGTATCCACTCATCCAATGATGGACATTTGGGCTGGTTCCAACTCTTGGCTATTGTAAAGAGTGCTGCGATGAACATTGGGGAACAGGTATACCTTCAACTTGATGATTTCCATTCCTCTGGGTATATTCCCAACAGTGGGATAGGTGGGTCATATGGTAGATCTATCTGCAATTGTATGAGGAACCTCCATGCCATTTTCCATGGCTTTTTAATCCAATCAGTCAGTTTGTCTTTTGAATGGGGAGTTTAATCTATTTACATTTTGGGTTGTTCTTGACAGGTATTGCTTTACTCCTGTCATTTTACTGTTATTTGTTTAAATGTTTTGCATATCACTTGTATTGTTCTTCGCCTTTTATTTTTCATCTTTGATGTTAATTGGATTTTAGAGGTGACATGATTTAGGTCTTTTCTTCTTGTTGTTCACATTTGGGTTTTAAAGGTGAGTTATACTCTTTCTTGTAAATATGTGATAGTGATTATCATTTTTCAGATTCCAGAGGCAGGACTCCTTTTTGCATTTCTTGCATGGCTAGTCATGTGGTAGTGAACTCCCATAGTTTTTGTTTGTCTGGGGAATACACTATTTCTCCCTCATTTCTGAAGTATAATTTTGCTGGATATAGAATTCTTGGTTGGCAATTTTTATCTCTTAGTATTTTGAATATATCATCCCATTTTCTTCTGGCCTGTGAGGTTTCAGTTGAGAAGTCTGCTGTTAGTCTGATGAGGGCTCCCTTATAGTTGACTTGCTGCTTTTCTCTTGCTGCTTTTAGTATTCTCTCTTTGTCTTTGAGTTTTGCTGGTTTGACTACAATGTGTCCTGGCGAGGATCTTTTGGGATTGAATTTGTTAGTGGATATTTGAGCTTCTTGGATTTGAAGGTCTGCATCTCTCCCTATACCTGGGAAGTTTTCTGTTATTATTTCCCTAAATAGATTTTCAATGCCTTTTCCTTTCTCTTCACCTTTGGGAATACCTATGATTCAGATGTTTGTGTCCTTGTGTTGTCTGCTAGCTCTCTTAGACTTTTTCACTTTTTTTTAAATTCTTTTTTTCTTTTTCCTTTGTCTGCGTGGGTTATTTCAAAAAGACCATCATTGTGGTCTGAAGTTCTTTCTTCTGCTTGCTCTAGCCTGCTGCTCAAGCTATCTTTTCTGTTTTTCATTTCACTGAGTGAATCCTTTTGCTCTAGGAGTTCTGTTATATTCTTTTTGAAGGTATTAATCTCTATAAATTTCTTCCTTCATATCCTGGGTATTTTTTCTTGTTTCGTTGTGTTCTCTAATTGATTCTTCCCTTATCTCTTTGAGCTTTCTTAACATCAGTGCTCAGAATTCTTTTTCAGACATCTCAAGGGTTTCTTGCTCTATGGGGTCTGGTACTTGAGACCGACCATATTCCTTTGGTGGCATCATATCTTCTTGTTTACTTGTAGTTCTACTATTTTCTTGTTGGTGTTTGGTTATTTGGTAGCACACTTGTTTCTTCTATTACTCTGGAGTGTGCTATGAAGGGAAAGACTTCTTTCCCTATTTGTAGGCTCTGTTGGTCACTCTTCTTGTGTCAATGCAGTTGAGCATGCAGTGCGCTGCCATGGCTCCTGCTTGGTCAGTGGGGAGGCCTCTCCAGGGCTCAGGGTGCCCACTCAGTCAGTCGGTGTGCAGGCAGAACAGAGTGTGTTAACACATGCAGTGCACATACATGCAGGAGAAATTCAGTGATTAGTAATTCAAAGGGGTTAAAACTTGGGCTTATATAGCCTCTTTAAAAAGAACAATATATTTGTAGAGAATTGGCAAGAAAAGGGAAAGGGTTTAGGCTTTCATTGGCAGCAAACTGTGGTAAGGTAAATATGTGGGGGAAACTAATGAAGTAACGTTTGTTTGTGCAGATCCATCCCCACACAAATGTTTTATGTTCTGCATGTCCAATAAAACTTCCCTAGGAGAAGGATTGATGGCAATAGTCATGTCTTAGGATTATCTGCTTTTAGATAGATAAGAGAAGGTCCAGGAAGGCTTTTTTTTTCTTTCTGCATCCATTGATTTTCAAATGCCTTCAGCTCAACATAACTCTTATGCCAAAATAGTATATTTTGAGGTGGCATATTTTGATATTCGTTAACTTTACAATTTGTTAAATTAAACATACACATTAAATGTTAAGGGTAGCAATTATAAAATAGAAATATAATTTATAACTTCCAAATCATATGGGGGGAAATAGGAATTGTGAAGATTTAACCAAGCCGATTAAAAGAAGAAAGAGAAGAGAGGAGGAATTAATGCATGTTAAATAGAAAACACAAACTAAAATGGTAGAAAAATCAATATATCTCTATGCACAATAATGTAAAGTAATAACACTTATTAATTAAAAGAGATTCTGATATTGATAAACTGGAAAAGTCCAGCTATATAGTTTTCACAATAAAATAAAACAAAATGTAACTGCAAGGAAAAGGTAAAAGTAAAGCAATGACAAATGTTATAAGTTCATTGCAAAGTCATCTGTCATAGTCCAAAGTTAGAAATAATGTAAGTGTCCATCAATAGGGAAATGGATGAAGAAATATAGATATTGCATTTGATGGGAATAAACTAGATTTACTTCTATCAACATATGTAAATCTTAAAAACACAATATGTAAATAAATGTTGTAAAACAATGTATATGGCATACCAATTACTTAGTAAAATTTAAGATGTACACAGTGTAAATATATATAAATATAGTATAAAGGTTTAAAAATATGCATGATAAGGATGTAAACTTTAGAATGGTAGCAAACTATAGGTAGGGAGAGTAAAAAGAAACATATAGTATTGGCATTTAGGGTAACTAATTTAACATCTGTTATATTGTATTTCTGTGTATCTGAAAAAATGTCATAATGATAGAATAAATAAGATATAATGGACCCAAATATTAAATCGTCCAATATCTTTATCACTTTTTCTTTTACAAAACTTCCTAGGTAACATTACTTTCTTTCAAGCATCAGTGTTATCTAAGAACTTAATAGATTCTTCCTTTTAACATGACACTTGACTCCAAAATCCCCTTTTGTGTTTCTATTTCTTATCCCAAGGGAGGTGATGAGGATAAAGGATCTAAGTAAGAGCTGGATATATTTGAAGCACTTGCTCATTAGAATAGAAAAACCCCATGAGAATTCTGAAAGATAAACTTAATAAATGGAAGCATAGAGAAGTAGGTTGAGAAGAGAAAGATGATCTCAGGGGAGAGGTCGAAGAAAGAAATATAAAGGTAGAAACATCAGAAAGAAGGGCATTTTAAAATTGTTGTTGTTAAGCAAAATTATTGAAGTGGTGAACTGATGATTCATATCAACACAGTAAATCAGGTTAAAACAAGATCTAAATATCCAAGCCTCCTGGTATTTGTGATTTGACCATTAGACTGTAATTCTTTCAAAGTATGGAATATTTTAGATGCTTCCTGATGATTAAAGGTGTGAACACCATGAACTTGTTGCTTTGCACAATGATTAGAATAAATGTCATTGCCTAAAAATTGTTTTTCCATAAAAGTAGACATTTACAACTTATTACAAGAATTTTATTGGAAAATTACTTTATGGAGCAATGTCAGAGGTGAATTTATCTCATTTCCTTCTCCTTTTACTGTATGGAACATTTAATAAACTAGTATTTAAACATTTCAATGAAAGATAAAATGTTCACAGGCATTATTCAGATGTTCTTTACAATTTATTTCAGTTTGTAAAAGTTATTTATACAAGCATTGGAACACATTTTAGTTTGAAAGATTCGTGTTTCTGGAGTTGGCTGTTGGCCCAACTAAGGTTGCTATGAGGCTTTCTCCCAGATATGTTATTATAGATAAGTAGAAAAAAGAAACTGAAGACAGTGTAATTCCATTGACAGGACATTCTGGATGACATAAATGGAAACATTAAAATAAGTGTGAAAGCAATAATAAAGATTGAGTTTCAGGATTTTAGTCAAATATTTTCAGAACAGCATGAGAAAACTGCTATTTTTCAGTATGCGCACGTCTGCTTGATAAATACATTCAAGGGTCCAATTTAAAGATTTAAAGGAAAAAATATTTTCAAAAATAATTAATCCAAACAGTAATTTTACAAATTTGAAGTTTAGGGGAGAAAGTAATTCTTTAATGATTAGAATGCATTTAGATTAGTTTGAACCTTAATATTGATCCTAGTCCCTCCCTTTAGCCCAACATTAATTCTAACCCCATAAAATGCTTGCTTACCTTCCTATTTCTTCTCAGAAGTGAAGAAACAGCTGTATGTAGGGGGTCTCTTAAAATTTTTATTATGCATACATGGTACTTCAAAAAGTTAATGGGAACATTTGTATTTTTTTAATTCTACTTTTCCATGAACTTTTTGAAATACCCTCATATTTACTCAATCAAAAGAGCATAAAAAATAGCATCACTTGACTATAACGTGTAATCTTTAGCATTACTCTCAGATGTTGCAACCATGCTTGTGGTCAAGTACTCATTTATTGGAAGGAGTTATGACATGCTGGCATAAAGGGCCAGACATTTGGGGGAAATTGAGACTTCCAAAAATGCTCAGAAAGAAAGGTTTTCTTTCAACATGTCCCTCTCACTTCCCCTCCCCACCTCCACCCTCCACACCAGGCATGAGTTTTTAAAAATGCCCTTTTAGCCAGTGCCCTTAATTTTAGTGGAATTTCAGAAGGTAGAAAGGGTGCTCCAAAGCAGGAAAAATCATGTTAGGCAGATAAAGTCTTGGAGGAACTGCTAAAATTAAGCTACCATGAGCAGCTTTCCATTGACCCTGTGATTGGGGTTTGCAAAATGAACACATTCTCTTTTGAAATATCACCTACCTCTAAAGAAGTGATTTGACCGGATAGTAATGACAGTTTTCTCTCTTGGCTATTTATTTGAGTATTGACATTTCGAAGCCTTGACTCACAGTTTCTAGAATATTTTAAAGTAATGCTTTTATGTGAAAGCAATAAAACTGCCTTTTCCTTGGAACTCAATCTTCAATGCCTCCTGATGGTTTGTGATTATGAGTTGCCTGGTGATGGCTGTTGGCCCCTAATCAGACACTCCATCCTACTAGTAAGTGCACTTCGCTTGTGCTGGAAGCCCCAGTGAAGTGAAGTCAATTAGTTTTCCAAATGATTGACCTGAAACATACTATATTTTCATCCAGCATTGCATGTAATAGGAATAAATCACCCCTTTCTGTGAAGCACAGAAAGATCTTTATCTTTTGTCTCAATTTGGTATTTCTGTCATTCTGTCTTAAATCACGTTAAGTTGTCTGTACACCTACGTCACTCTTCCTGGAGAGTACTGATGTTCATTATTATGTCTCTGACACCTAGCCCATGGTTCCTGGTCTGAACAAAATGATGCTTAATTATTACATGATATAGATAAAAATAACTTTCACCTTGAAAGGGTAGAATAATTTGAGAGGCTTGTGTGCATATGGTGCTATATAGAGATGTATTTAAATGTTCATATGTTGAATAAAATTAAAAGATGCTACTAATGAGGACAGATGAGGGGAAGGATTTGAGTGAGATGATCCACCAGGCTGAAGCCACAGAAAGACTGGGCTGGTTCTTTCATACTCTGGAAATGAACAGGAGCTGGAAGCGTTCCAGCAAGAATAACTTAGTGGGTAGCCCCAAAAGAGCTGTTTTAGCAGCAGAAAGGTTTTCTCTGTTAGGTTGACCTGAGCCTCCCTGAAGAGCTTCAGGTAGCAAGACCTTCAGGTTCCCTTCCATACTCCTTGTTCTCTAAACAGATAGGGTAAGATGTTAGCTTAAAATAGGGACTTTGCCAAGCATCTCCATAACTAGATAAAGCCTTCCCAACCTACTAACCCAAAAGTGCAGGGCAGAGATTGGCAATAAGGCTTCCTCCAGAGAACCATGGAGAGTGCTAGGAGAAGGAGGGATTAAAAATTCAGGACAAGTGCCTTCAATCCCAATCATGTTGGGATTCTGTAGTAAGTTAGATGCATTTGTCTGACAGATCTAATTTGAACCTCATTCTACCACTTAGTATATTTTGACCTGAAGCGAGGTAATTGTCTTCCTTTTGTTGATGTAAAAAAGAAACTGAGGCTAAATACATACAGCAAGGATTTATTGAGCCAACATGATGAATGCAACCAAGGAGACACATAGTTAGGTTGTTCTGAAAAATGTATTACAAACAGGGCCAACAGGGCTTAGCATTTTATAGTCACAAGGAGGGGCAAGGGTAAAAGGAGAGAGAGACAGCCCACCTAATTATTTCATCAGGTTTTCTATTGGTTGTACATAGCATATAGATTTGGGATTGTTACAAGGTTACATAAGGCTTACAAGAAGCATTTAAAGTTATTTTATGGCTTTCTGGTGCCATTAACTCTGTTTCTAAGTAAAAATGGTCTTACGATAGCATTTTCCAGGGTGGTTAAATATGACTGATCCCAGATCTCCCAATGCACTATAATTTAGCTGGCCTGGTCAGAGCCATTTTCTTGGTTATCACTTTCTCTATCTAGAAAATGAAGATGATATATTGTACAAAGTTAGCACTAAATAGTGGATGTGATTAGTTTTACACTACTGTTATTAATAGGGAATGGCATGTGCTAGACTGGAGAAAACCAGAAGATTCCAGGGCAGAAACATAAACAGCTAGGAGCCCAGTGAAACAACTCGTTTGTCCACAGTAAGATAAACAGATTCTGGAAGGTTAAGAATCCACTTGGCTTTAAGTTGCTGTCAACTCAGATTCAAAGCTTAAATCAATTTAAAGCGCAAGGTAGTGGCTCACTTTAGCAGCTAAATAATATTGAGGAAGTAGGGCTAAATAGAGCTAAAGAAAGGAATGGCTCCAAAGAGGGCAAAAGTATTTTTTTTCCAACTCAGCCTGCTTTCTAAACCAGAGAGAAAGAATTGTTAAGAGACACACGATGACACAGACATGAAAATTGTCAACAAGATATTAGCAAACAGAATACAACAGCACATCAAAAAGATTATACACCATGATCAAGTGCAACTCATCCCAGGGATGCAAGGATGGTTCAACATATAAAAATCAATAAGTGTGATACACCACATCAAAAAAGCAAGGATAGAAACCATATGATTATCTCAATAGATGCGAAAAAAGCATTTGAAAAAATTCAGCATCCCTTCATGATTAAGACTCTCAACAAATTACATATAGAAGGAAAATATCTCAGCACATTAAAAGCCATGTGTGACAAACCCACTGCCAACATCATCCTGTATGAGGAAAAACTGAAAGCTTTTCCTGGAAGAAGAGGAACAAGACAAGGATGCCCGCTCTCACCACTCCTATTCAACATAGTATTGGAAGTATTAGCCAGAGCAATCAGGCAAGAGAAAGAAAGAAAGGGCAACCAAATTGGAAAAGACAAAATCAAATTCTCACTGTTCACAGATGACATGATCCTATATGTAGAAAAATCCATGACCTCTACCAAAAACTTCCTAGAGCTGATAAATTAATTCAGTAAAGCTGCAGGATACAAAATCAATACACAAAAGTCTGTGTCATTCTTACTTATCAACAACAAGCAAGTGGAAAAAGAAATCAAGAAGGCAAGCCATTTAAATAGATAACAAAAGAATAAAATACCTAGGAATACATTTAACCAAAGAGGTGAAAGATCTCTGCAATGAGAGCTATAAAATTCAATCAGCTTTGTATCTCATGAATATTCATAACCAATAAAAAGTAATTAATTAAAGAGGACATGAAAAGATGGAAAGACATTCCTTGTTCATAGATTGGAAGAGTTAACAATGTGAAAATGTTCGTGCTCCCCAAAGTGATCTACAGATTCAATGATATCTCCATCAAAATATCAATGACATGTTTCATATAAATAGAAAAAAAAATCCTAAAATTCATATGGAACAACAAAAGACCCAGAATAGCCAAAGCAATCCTGAGCAAAAACATAAAATAAAACTGTAGGCATTATACTACCTGACTTCAAATTATACTACAAAGCTATAATAACCAAAACAGTATGGTACTGGCATAAAAACAGGCACATGAACCAATGGGACAGAATAGAGAACTAAGAAATTAACCCACAGACTTACAGCCAACTGATCTTTGATAAAGGCACCATGCACATACATTCGGGAAAAGACGGCCTCTTAAGTAAATGGTACTGGGAAAACTGGATATCCATGTGTAGAAGAATGAAACGAGGCCTGTATCTCTCACCATGTACCCAAATCAACTCAAAATGTATTAAAAAGTTAAGTATAAGACCCAAAACTATAAAAATCCTAGGAGAAAACATAAGGGAAATACTTTGGTCATAGGACTCGGCAAAGACTTCATGAATAAGACCCCAAAAGCACAAGCAACAAAAGAAAAAAATAAATGTGATTATATCCAACTAAAAACCTTCTTCACAGCAAAGGAAATAATCAGCAGAGTGAAAAGACAACCTACTGAATGGGAGAAAATGTTTGCAAACCATATATCTAACAAGGGATTAATATACAGAATATATAAGGAACTCAAACAACTTCACGAGTAAAAAAAACAAATAAACCAATTAAAAAATGGGCAAAGGAGCTGAATAGACATTTTTTGAGGGAAGGCATGCAAACGGGTAACAGACACATGAAAAAATGCGCAACATCACTAAGCATCAGGGAAATGCAAATCAAAACCACATTGAGATATCATTTCACCCTAGCTAGACTGGCTATTATCAAAGAGACAGAGAATAACAAATGCTGGCAAGGATGTGGAGAAAAGGAAACTCTTCTACACTGTTGGTGGGACTGTAAATTAGTACAGTCTTTATGGAAAACAATATGGAGGTTTCTCAAAAAAACTACACATGGAACTACCATATAATCTAGCAATCCCACTTATGAGTATATATCCAAAGGAATGAAAATCATCATGTCGAAGGGCTACCTGCACTCCCATGTTCATCGCAGCTGTTTGCAATAACCAAGATATGGAACTCAACTTAAATGTCCTCTGTGGATGTACAGCTGGATAAGGAAAATGTGTTATATATACACAAAGGAATACTACTCAGCCATAAAAAGAATGAAATTCTGCCATTTGCAGAACATGGATAAGTTGGAGAAAATTATGTTAGGTGAAATAAGCCAAGCACAGAAAGAAAAATACCACGTCCTCCCTCACAAGTGGGAGAGAGGAAGGAAGGGAGGGAGGGAGGGAGGGAGGGAGGGAGGGAGGGAGGGAGGGAGGGAAGGAAGGAAGGAAGGAAGGAAGGAAGGAAGGAAGGAAGGAAGGAAGGAAGGAAGGAAGGAAGGAAGGAAGGAAGGAAGGAAGGAAGGAAGGAAGGAAGGCCATAATCAAACATTGAACTTCGAAGGAGAGAACAGACCTATTATTGCTAGAGGTGTGAAACGGGGAGGGGGAGGGGGGTAGGGAGTAATGGGTAAGGGAGACAAAAGGAAATTATGATTTGAAATGATGAACATGCTGATAATATTGATTTGATCACCACATACTGTACACAAATACAGATAGCCAACCCTGTACCCCATAAATATGTATAAATAAAAAGAGAGAGAGAGAGACGTGGTCTGGGCAGCCTTGGGCACATCCTGCATGGTCCTGAGTGATTGCATAGTCCAGTCTTCTCACTAAAGGAAGTTAAACAACACCAAAGTGTCTGTTTTATCATTTATATCTCCATTGATGTTTTCAATTTAGTGAGAAAAAAGTATTTTGTCATGCCACGTTTCCCAAAACTTTGCAAGATTTAATTCCTTTACCTCAAATTGTGAACATAAAACACTGCATTGTTATAGTGCATCCCCGCGACCAGGCTTTTCCAAGCAATGATGATGATGATGTCAACGACGACCATGATAATGACAACAATTTATTCTGTAGGCAGTAAACTGAGTATGTTATTATTATGAACTGGCAGTCTCCTGACCCTAACCACGATTTCTACTGAAGGTAACTTCTGTACCATTTATTGGGCACTGGCCGTGTTTCAAGCATTGTGCTGGACACACTTTATGTGGCACCTCCCATGTCTCAGTCTCTATAATGAGTCACGTGCTGTTAGGAAGCACACACAGTGCAGCACTCACACGGATCGAAAGGAAATTCCTTCTTTGGGAATTCTCTTTAAGAATATGACAGAGTTTCTAATTTATAGTCTATGGGAACACTTTCTCAAATACCTTTCCTCTTCCTCCAACTCTTTTGAATGCCTGCGGAGATTCTCAAAAAAATAAGTAGAAATAAAGAATATAAATGAAAATTTAAAATTAGTCCCAAATCTCTCTAAAGCCAAACTCTTTTCCTTTCTTTGTTTCTTCTTCTCCCATTCATTTTTTCCCCACTTCTAAAGAAATGAGGTAAAGAAATTTCTGACTTTTCTCAAGTCTTTTCTAGTCTCTTCATCCTATGTGACAAAAAACCCATGATAAGAGTTGGCAAGGATAAAACTGTACTTAACTGGTGACAGCACTTGTTAAGTTATTTTATCATCACAGAGAGATGTGACAAGCTCTCTCATTTCAGAGCCTAATGATAAATATACATTTATCTGCATAGTCTATGCCTCTCAAACTAGAAGTCAGGGGATAAATGTGGCACATCTTCTCAAGCACCAATTATAAATGATTAAAGATGTTATTTTTTATATTAAAGCAGGTACACATATTTTATGGAGTGTGACAAAACTTCTGGTTATTTACCCAATATGCATTCTTTTATTTTTTTATAGATCCTTAGGTTTGTTCTAGACAGCAATATTCCCAGTTTAAAAAGTCTACCTCTCTCAGCCTTCCTTATAAGCTGAAGCAACCATCAGAATCTTCCCAGGAAACTCTTAAAATAGGGTTATCTTGGTTGTTTAGGGTCCTTTCTGCCCTTTCCTCTTATTCCCTTCTTCTTGCCTGGGTCATGGGTGTTTGGATTACTCCAGCTGCCTTTTCACTTCAGGTTGACCTTGAGAATGGAAGCCGTGTGCTAAGGATGAAAGAGCAGAATCATGGTAGAAACCTAGGATTGCCAGCTAGAATATAAGACATCCCAGTGAAATTTAAACTTCATATAATAATAAATATTTTTTAGTATAAGTATGTCCTAAATATTGCATGAAACATACCTAAACTAAAAAAAAAAAAAAAAGTTGTTTATTTGAAATTAAAGTTTCACTGGGATATATTTTTTGTTTGTTTTTATTTGTTTGTTTAAAAAGCCATCAAGAAAAAGGCAATGTGAAGATGGAGGCAGGGATTGGAGCCATGGATCTGCAAGCCTGGAAGCACCAAGGATTCCAGCCAACACCAGAAATTAGGAGAGAGGCATGGAACAGGTTTTCCCTCCAGAACCTCCAGAACACCCTGATTTTGGACTTCTGTCCTCTAGAACTGCAAGAGAATTCATTTCTGTATTAAGTTACTCAGTTTGTGGCAATTTTTTCCTAGACAGCAGGCTAGGAAACAAATACAGCCAACTACCCATCCTCCAAAATCAATCCTGGAGAAACTCTAGAACCAAGAGAAGACATGGACTCTAGAAACCAGTGATTTAAAATGTGAGGTGCCCTGAGGAGGCAAAGTTGTCTTGTTTTGTGGTAGGACAGGTGGGCACCAAGCCTCGCAGAGTAGGGCGCTGAATGAAAGGAGGCATGGGGCTGAGCAGTCTTGGAGTATTCATTCCTCTCCTCCTACTCCCATCCCAGAGCTATTGCTGACATCCTAGCAAGGAGATTTCCTCTACCCAAGGCCACTTCTCCCTAAGCTATTAAATGTGCAGCCCTGACCAGAGCAGTTGCCTGGTAAGATGGCAGAAGACCACAATGGTTGTGTGGTTCCTGGGATGCCACCCTGGGGCTCATCCCTCACCTCACCTGCAACTCACCTGAACTCACAAAGATGAGTCCTTCATATTCCATCTAAAGTGGGAGTGTGGGAACGGGAATTCAAAATGGACATGAACAATGCCTATGATGAGGGAAGAGGTTAGGAGTATGAAACAAAAGTGGGAAGAACTCTTTGTACAAATATGATAAACAATGAGCTGATATTTTTAAGACATAAAGAACGTGTATAAATTGAAAAAAAAAAACCAACATCCCAATTTTTAAATATGCAAAGGATATAAGCAAAAATTCCCAGTAGAAATGCAAAAGGTAAATAAACATGAAAAAAAAAAAAGCCATGAAATCGTTTAACACAACAAGCAAAACCAGAGAACAAAAATATGGCAAAGAAGGTCGTCTTCCAGCCTATGCATAGCTGAAGTGAGTTTTTTGTAAAAAGCATATACCGGGTCACTTTTTAAAACTTTTTGAATTAGTTTTAAATTAAAAAAATAAATTGGCATACTGGCCAGCTGAAAAAAAAATGGGAAGATAATGTGGAAAGCTGTCATCTACACCACACTGAGTTTTCCCCATTATTGTATCAGTATTGTACCTCTGTTACAATTAATGAATCTATACCAATAAATTAGCATTCACTAAGGCCCATAATTTATTCAGATTTCCTTCATTTTTACCTAATGCTCTTTTCATGTTCCAAGATCCTATCCAGTACACCATATCATGTCACATTTAGTCATCATACCTCCTAAGGCTCCTCTGCCTGTGACAGTTTCACAGACTTTCCTTGCTTTTGATGACTTTGAAATTGTTAAGGGTACTGGTCAGATTCTCGTAGAATGTTCTTCAGTTGGGAGTTGTCTGGTATTTTTCTCACAATTAGACTGGGGTCATGTGTTTTAGGGAAGAAGACCACCAAAGTGAAGTGTCACTTCATCACATCACTGCCAGGGTGCAGGCCATCACCATGACTTACCACCATTGATGTGACCTTGACCATCTGGCAGAAGCAGAATCCGTCATGCTCTCCCACTGTAAAGTTACCCACACCCTCTTAGGTCATGGTTTTTGTTTGTTCATTTGTTTTGTTTTGTTTTTAACACACTTTGCCAATCTGTTTTAGTTGATATAATTAGGTCATTTACTTTTGATGCAATTATTGATATATTAAGGATATATCTATCTGCCATTAGCTTTTTGTATATTTTTGTTCTCTCTGGTTTTTCTTTTTCTGATTTCCTTTTCCTGCCTTCCTATGGACAACATGAGCAGTTTTTAGTATGTAATTTTGATTTACCTATCACATTTTTTAGTGTAACACTTTGCAAAGAAATTTTAATGGTTGCTTAGGCATTACTTTAAATACAACTTATTACAGTCTACTGGTACCAATATTTTACCAATTTGAGCAGAGGAAACTTTCTTCTTTTTACATCCCTTTACCCTCCCTCCCTTATTTCATTTTTGGCTGTTGGTTGGTACCAGGATCCAAACCTCTGACCTTGGTGCTATCAACATTGCACTCTAACCAGCTGAGCTCACCAGCCAGCCCTCTTCTCCCATTTAAAATATAAATGTTTTCAATATTTCCTCTACATTCATTGACACCCACATTACACAGCCTTATAAATTTTGCTTCAACTATCAAGTATAACGCTGAAAACTTGAGAAGAAAAGGAAAGTGTATTTTGTTAACTCACATTTTTGGTCTTTCTTTCAAATTTGGTTATTTCTTCCTTTCTGATGTTTCAAGATTCCTTCTTGTATCATTTCCTTTCTGTTTACAGTACTTCCTTGAGCCATTCACTTACAGTAGGTCACCTGGCAACAAATTTGCTTCGTTTTCTTTCATCTGAATCCTGAAGGATATTTTTGCTAGATATAGACATCTGGGTTAACTGTTCTTTTCTTAAACCACTTGAAAAATGTTTGCTACTTCCTCTGGCCTCCATGGTTTCTGATGAGAAATCCACTGTCTTTTGAATTGTTTTTCCTCTTTAGGTAATGTTCTCTCTGATTGATTTCAAAACTTTTTCTTTGTCTTAACTTTCTAAAGTTTGAGTACAAGACGTCCTGGCACAGATTTCTTTCGATTTATACTATTTGGGCTTCACTAAGTTTTTTGACACTATAGGTTTGTGTTTTTTGCCAAATTTGGGAAATTTTCATTTATTATTTCTTCTAATCTTTTTTAACCCCATCCTCTTTCTTGTCTTCTTGGGAAACTCTCATAATCTGAATGTTAAATCCTTTTTATATTCTCAAGGCTCAGTCCATATTTTAAATTTTTTGCCTCTGTTATTCCCATTTGCTAATTTCTATTGTTCTTTCTTTTTTTTTTTTTTGTCTCTATTGTTCTTTCTTTAAGTTTACAAATTCTTTCCAGTGCACTTTCTATTCTGCTGTTGAACCAATCTAGTGAGATTTTCATTTCAGTGAGTGTATTTTTAGTTCTAAAATTTCCATTTGGTTCTTCTTTGCATTTTCTATTTATTTCCTGAGACCTTCTATTTTTTCTTTTGTTTCAAGCACGTTCATAATTGCTCATTGGGGCATTTTTTTATGATGGCTGCTTTAAAATCCTTGTCTGATAATTCTAACGTCTGCATCATCTCAGATTGGCATTTATTAATTGTCTTTTCTCATTCAGTTTGAGATCTCCCTGTTTGTTTACATGATGAGTGATTTTTCTATTGACATCTGTACATTTTGAGTGTAATGTTAAAGACCCTGAATCTTATTAAAACCTAGTATTTTAGCAGGCCTCCTCTGACAGCACTCCAGGGAGTTTTGTGCGCTGCTGTCTCATTACTGACAGGTAGGGGGTGAAGTCCGTGTTTTCCACTCAGCCTTCCCTGACACCTGGGAGGGGGAAGGGCTCATTGTCCCCGCTGGGCAGGAGGAGAGTTTAGTTTCCCCACCAGGACTTTGCTGGTACTTCTGTGGCAGGAAAGGGAAGGGAGGCCTTGTTACTGCTCCCCAGATGGTCTCCACAGCACCATGGTGGGGAGAGGGCTTGTTTCCGCTCAGCAGGGACAAAAGTCCTGGCTCCCCACTCAGCCTGCTCGGAAACCACCCCAGTGGGAGGTTGGGGTGCCTCATTACAGCCTCGAGAGGGTGGACACCTAGGCTCCCCACATGGGCTGTGCTGGTGTGGCTAAGGGCGGGGCCGCAGATTTTCCGTGGTGTCTGGCTGGAGTAGGATAGTCATCGTCTAAAGGTTTTCTGTCTCGCTAGGCTGTCATTTGCTGTTTCTTCGGCTAAAGAGAGCCGGCTTTGGGGGGGACTTTTAAAAACCTGTGCCCGTCGTCATTTCGGGGCCACTGGCTTCCTCAGTCTAGAATATGAGGTAAAAAAAGAAAAAAAAGAAAACTCAGGGAACTCACCACTTGAGATCCCAAGGTCCCCAGCTGATCTTCTTTTTGCCTTTCAGGGTCATCTTGTGTTTATTTATTTATATTTTTGATTTATTTATTTATTTATTTTTTAAAATAGACAAAAATTGTATATATTTAACATATAAAAGTTATGCTTTTGAAATATATATATATTGTAGAATGGCTAAATTGAGCTAATTAAAATATGCATTACCTCACACACTTATCTTTTTCTGTGTGGTGAGAACTCTTAAAATCGACTCTTCGCAATTTTTCAAGAATACAATACATTGTTATTAACCATAATCACAATGATGTACAATAGATCTCTTTAACTGATTCCTCCTGTCTGACTGAAGTTTTGCATCCTTTGACCACCATCTCCCTAATCCTCCTGCCCCAACACTGCTCCCCCAGATCCTCCCCCACCTCTGGTAACCACTATTCTATTCTTGACTTCTGTGAGTTCAGCTTTTTTAGCTTCCACATATAAGTGAGATAATGCAGTATTTGTCTTACTTTGCCTGTCTTATTTCCTTAACCAAATGTCCTCCAGGTTCATCCATATTGTTGCAAATGATGGGATTTCCTTCTTTTTTAAGGCTGAATAGTATCCCATCACATATATGTAGCACATTTTCTTTAACCATGAATTCATTGACGTACATACACTTAGGTTGTTTTCATGTCTTGGCTATAATGGATAGTGACGTAAGGAACTTGGGATACAGATAGCTCTTCAACAGACTGATTTCACTTCCCAGTACTGGGATTGCTGGATCTTCTTATGCTTATTTTATGTGTAATGTCCCAGGGTTTCAGTTGTACTAAGTGCAAGGAACATGGAAAAATATGTCTACTCTATTATCCCCAGTGTCTTGTATTTTTATTTGCTAAATCTGGCAACCCTATTAAGCTCATTATGGAGCTGCCCTGTTAGTTCTAGACTGTTTATATCTAGAATTCTTATTATGTGAAAAAAATTAAAACTCTAATATGTTTAGTTTGCTATTTTCAGAGTCTCTGTTACTCCTAATTAAATACATTTTATAACTCCTGTAGGCAACACTTACGAAACATTTGCATAAATGTTTAAGACAATTTGGAGACTTCAAAGACATTCCTCTTTTTTGGCATGTCAACAGACTCTCTTAGAATCCAAATAAGGGTATTTTGTTGAAAAGGTTTGAAAAGTATTGCATTAGTAGTACTTTAAAACATTTATTTTAGCTTTTAAAGCCTAGTAAATATTGAAAGAAAGATACACTGTTGTATGTTTGACCCTCTGTGAATCAACATTGCATATTTCTAACATTTCTTTTTCATGTCTTCTCTATTGAAGTTTTTCTAGACAGCAGCTAGGTATGGCACGATGTGGTTTTATATTTTAGTTCATTTAATTCTTACCATGATTCTAGGAAGTAGTTATCCCCACTGTATGGAAAAGCTCGATGTTAAGTAGCTCACTAGATCGCTATGGTAAGTATTTGAGCTCAGATCTCTCTGATACAAACCACTGATACACGCTCGACTGCACACTACTTCTGCCCTGGGCATGGACCGTCAACCCCACACGGGCTCGTGTTGCCCTCTCAAGAGCCCCTCTCGCTATCATGGTGACTGATTCTCATGGTTTTTTATCATATTTCCCTTCTATGAACATTTTTCATCAAGTTTCCATTTTCTCATAGTTCTGGGATGCTGTATTAAATGAGAAGCTTCCTCCTTGATTAAGATGTTCTTCTATCCAGTTAAAGTCTCATGGTGGTGTTAATAAAATGGGCTTTATATAACGAATTATTTTGTGTCTAGGACATCATATTGAGAAATAGAATAGTTTGAGTTACTCGATGTCCTTTATGAGAAAGTACCAACTCCTGGGTGTCAGGTTTCAGACTCTCATGAATTTAATGCCCTTCCTTAAGTGATTTTACATATTATTTACAAGAAAAAAACTAAAGAAATTAATGTCTGGTGAGTTAATAGTTATTCACAATCTAATGCAAATTAAATGGAAGTTTTAATGATACCATCTGGGCTACATCTAACCTAGCTTAGTTGCGAATTTGTTGCTCCAACTATTTAATTTGAAATGCAGGGTGTTGTTTCTCTTCTAGTAATTGAGAGCCAAAGAAAGGGGAGATAATCAGCATGGACTGGATCTGGATGAAAATCTAATTCTAAAATAGCTGTCTTACCCAACCAGAACTGACTTAGGCCCATATTGAAATAGGGATTTGTCAGGCAGTAGATTAAATTGATTCAGGCTCTGGGGTCTTTTATCAGAAATATGGTGCCTGGCAGGAATGAGCAGGCAGCACACTCTGCTTTGGACCAGTCAGACCTGGGCTGAATCACTGCACTCATCAATTCCAACAAGTTTCAGAAACTCTCTGAGTCTCATACCCCTCATCTAAAATGTGGATAGCAGTATTTAACTCGCTTTTATTCAAATTAAATGAGATAAAATATGCAAAATATTTGCCACATTATAGTTGTTCAATAAGAAGCAATTATTATTATTATTCTGAGGCTAAATTTACCTGGACTATTTCCAGATTTCCAATAAATGTGGTTTTAGACCCAGTTTGAGAATGATTTTAATCCCTCCTGTCTCATCTGTTGCTTTGTATGCATGTGCATCCCAGGTACACATTGTCCGCAGCGTCCCTGTGCTTGGTCAGCCAGCTCACCTGTTTTGTCATTGGTTAGATCAAAGGCTAGGGGAAATGGGGTACAGAACATTATGCTGAGGCACTTTTGCAAAAATTGTCTGGGTTGTACTCTACCCATATATTCTGAAAATTGTTCAAAAGAAGGCACATTTAGTTAATTGAGAAACAGGCTAAAATCTAAAAGTCTGGAAGAAGTAAAAGGCATTTTATTTATGATTACTTACTTTATGTTTTATGTAGTTATTTATAAATTTGGCCTCCTCATTTGCTGTCTGCATGCTCTTGATCAAAGTTTTTAAGGTCTCTATTTCTAGGATCCTCATAAACAAAAATGTACAATGATAGTTTGAAATGAGTAAAAATTGTTATAAAGAAATTATGCATAAAAGATGGGGTCCAGTGCTTCAAACATAGTGGGCACCCAATCGTTGTTAGCTGATTTTCATGGTGTTCACAGTAATTCTACATTCTGGGATAAAATAGTAAGGAGATTGACAAGACTTAGAAGGAGTCTGCTGAGGTTTTGCAAACTTGAAGCAGAGAATCAGAAACAGTGAGGCCAACTGGTTCTTCCAGCCGAGCTTTAGCTGTTGCCTCATTCCAAAGTCGGGTCCCCAGCTCTGAAAACTCAGCAACTGGATTTTGTCACAACATTGAGCTTGATGAGACGCAGAAGGACTGACCCACCATTTAACCACTTATTTCCATCAGATGGTGCTGACTTAATCTTTTCAATGAAGTGGTTAAACTGGGTGTTTTAAAAAGAGTCTTTAGTTATTCTTCTATTAGTTTCTGTTGTTTTGTACCTCTCTGTCATATTGAAATTAGAAGTATAAATCTTCTTTTATTATCACCTCTTTCTAATTTATCTAGCTCTGATTTCAGCACCTCATTCTTTTTAATGACATTTTTTCTTCGCACTAAAACCTTATATCCCTATCCTTTCCACACTTACTGTAGATTTAATCCTATTCTATCTTGTATCTAAATATTACTGAAACAGAAACCTGGACTCAGTTTGCTCCTATGCAAATATAGTCCACATTGGTGCCAGGTTAACCTTCTATAAACATCCCTTTATCATATTACCTCCATATACATTGCTGCCTATTTTCCATTGCATCGATATAACTTTTTCTCGTTTTTGATGTCCCCCATAAATGACCCCACACTACACATTAAAATGTATTACCCAATAGTTCATTTTTTAAAGATAAATATTTGTTGAGTACTTTTTATATGCTTGGGTCTGAGGATACAACAGTGAGAAACTTAGACATGTTTCCTTCCCTCAGGAAGCTCACAGTTAACAAGAAAGGCAGTTGAGTAAAGACAGAATTACACTGTAATGAGATCACTGTTGGGTTAGTAACACACAAAAGAATCTCCAGGGCAGGTAACCTAGTTGAGTTCAGGAAAGACCACTGCGTTAAAGTGAGTTTTGAGATGATGCTGTAAGGAAAATATTTGTTGCTTCTCGAAAAGTAAGACCAGACTGTTCCAGGGAGAGAACAGCATATGCGAAGGCTGCAGGTGATCGGGCTTTCAGTGAGCTGGAAGACCACTCAAACCTCTGGAGTATAATGAGCAGGGAACACGGAATCAGATGAGGTCAGGAGTGCAAGCACTACTAGACTGCGTAGAACCGTACTTTCACTATTCTGGGATAGTATTCTATTCATCTTTCAATATTACAATACTTTCTTACGGCCATACCATGGATCTCTTATGCATTTAGCAGGTGGGAAGGAGAAACGTTTTAAATGGTTGGTTGTATTTGACAAAGCTTTTTAGAAACTTTCAATGTTAATTTAAATCCAATTTTTTATTACCCTTTTCCATTTCCAGAATATCTCCTGTCATGTTTGACAAGTGAGATTATTTTCTACATTTGCCTGGGACTGAAAACTCAGCCTAAAATCTCATGAGAACACTATTTTCTTGAAAGCGCCAAGTTCGAGAAGATAGTAACAGGGTTTTGCTCTTAGGCTTTTCCCCTCTAATTAATTTGTTTTTGTCTGTTCCAAAATAGTCCCAAAGACCTTATACAGATTCCCCTTCTCCTCCAAATAAATAGGAACACTGTTTACAAATGGCATTTGTTTTGCTAACTGGTTGTAGAATCTGTATGTGCAAATGATTCCAAAAGAAAACTCTTTGGATCTCTTTCAGGATTGATTTTAGACTTTTACTTTTATGTTTTGTTTCTGAAGTTTGATAAACTTGACGTTAGCATAAGAAGTTTAACAAAGCTTTTGATGGAAAAGGTTTCATGACTTGTGGTTACAGAGGTGTCCTCTCTGGTGTCCAGGGGTAGTTTTGTCAAAGATAAGCAAAGCTGATTATAAGTTAAAGTGGTGATAAACAGATTTTATTCACTAATATTGACAGTAGGGGAAAGATTTGCACACTGGTGACTGACCATTTTAAAGGGAGAATGAAGGAGTAGGAAGGGGGGCGCGAGTGAGGTCTCAGTAGAGTCAGGAAAGTGAAAAATTATCAAGGGCTGGTCAGTGTATATGTGGTTAGTGCAGCTCTGTCTGCTAGCTGGCAGTTATTGAAGTTAGGCTTAGGTCATTCTTCCTGATGATTATATTTCATAGGAATGACTTTCAGTCCTTAAAAATTGTAATCCCTTTTTAGTAAATGCTCTAAGAAAGGGTGGTCAGGGGCCTATGTCAGGTGTTTGCTAGAACAAACAGTAAATTCTTTTGACAGCCAGAGCTTTCTCAGATGAGAACTCAAAAGGGGGCTGGGTTGCCCCACCAGAGACATGACCTTATACTGCTAGAAGCCATGCTAGGCTTGGTCCAGACTTTTATTTGGATGTGAAGAAAGTTAGGCAGTTCTGTTTCACCTGGAGGAACCTAACCTTTGGCTTAGACCCATGTAAAGCAAAGCTTTCTACAGTGTTATAAATTTAAGTCCCTATTTGTGAATTACATGAATGAACTTTAGTTACCTTGATACTATAAACAATATCAAAATAAGCACAATTCGTAATCTCCTGGCATCTGTTTATTTGAATATTTTTATAAAGCACTTCTATGCACTTTGATTAGGACCTATGAACTAAGAGGAAAAACAGAATAAAAGAATATATTTTGCTCAGCAAGTTTGCACCCAATTCAGTTGCATTTACTTTTTATGAGTAATGATCAAAGTATATACTTAAAATGTAAGGGTTTACCTTTTTTCATAATTTTGTCAATTTCTTCAAAATTTAAACTCATTCACTATTGCTTCTTTATACTCTTTTATGTTATCCTTTGAAATCATTCTTGTTTTGTAAATTATGTTAACCTAGAATAGATTTGTAAACTCTCTTTGTAAGCATTGTAGAAAATCAATCACTTCTGGAGTTATACCAGCCTTTAGCCTGATACCTCAAGCCTGATACCTCAAAATTATTTATTATTCAATTAAAATATTCTGAAACAAATATAAATGACTCCAGAATTTTAAAATACGTTGATGATAATGGCTCCCCATTAGATAAGCTGTCAAAGGAATGACTGCCACCTAAAATAAATGCTTCCCCTGGGCCTTTCAAATCACCAGACTGAAACACTGCATTTCAGACTTTGTCTATTTCACAGTGCAATGTTTTCAAAAAGCAAGTTTCATTTTTAGACAGCCAGAAGCTCCACATCATTTTCAGAAAAGCCATGTTTTAGGGCACTGCTAATGATCTTTAAAAGCCCATTTGCAATCACAGAAGGCAACAAATGACATTTATCTTGTAAATTAACAAGATATGCTTTTACTGCTCTTGCATGCATGACTGTGTCTCTGTGTATGTGTGTGTGTGTGTGTGTGTGTGAGAGAGAGAGAGAGAGAGAGAGACAGAGAGAGACAGAAGAAGAAGGAGGAGAGAGAAAAGAAAGGAAAGAAACAGAAGAAGAACTATGTGAAAATATAACTCCCTCCCTTTTCTGGATGTTCTCCATCTGTCCCTGAAGATCTGTTTTCCGCCCTTCTCTACGTTGTCCTATAACCGTGACACTAACCTGACTCCCTTCCTCTGGCTTCCACTGAGTGAGCCAGTGTGAAGCACTGGCAGATGGGAGGACGCTAGAAGAGAGAGGCCAGAGTCCTCCCGCCCCGCCTCCCTCTCTGCTTGGATGTAGTAGATTAGCTGAGTTCTTAGAGGAATTCACAGCACCCACCGTGTGGCCCTCTCCGGCTGCTTCACAGCTGCTTCCTCAACCTACACCCAGGATCTCATGGAAACTCCTGACGACTAATTAACAGAAGAGAAAGGAATACAGGCCTATTGTAGATAAATCTGCGACATAACCTGACCTCAACAGAGGTGGATGCCCATCTTTTCACGGCACCACTCAGAAGTGGCTCTGAAAGAACATTGTGAAAGGGAATTATCATGGTGGGCAGAATTTTGGGCAGTGCATTTGGTTGGACTGTCTACATAGGAGAGATGGCCTGAGGTATGGATCTGCAGTGACTCATGGATAGTAGCTAATGCGTTGTCCATTTAAGCAAGAGACTTGAGACAAACAAGCATGGAAGAGAGTGGCACGGACCAGACACGTGGGGGGAGATTTGTGGTTAGCCCTTGTGGGATGGGCACAGAATGTGAGGACGTGGTGCAGTGCCACCCAGCAGGCATGCACTGGGGAGTAGCCCCGATAGCCAGGGAATGAAATGATCACTTACCGATGCCAGTTGGCCCTTTCTTGCCACCCTCGTGTTTGCTCTCTGGGCCCATGCACAAAGTCTTGATGGCAGGGGTGGAGTCCATCCACTGGTCAAGAACTCAGTGACTACCACCACTACTGAGTGCCTACCTGCAACAGTAGAGACAAATAACCCTCAGTATGATGCCGTAACCCCGAGGAACCAGCTGAATGCCTGGTTACAGGCACATCTCAGGTTTGAATTTACCTTCCTTGTCTACAGCACTAGTTGTGAACTTCCAGAAGGGCTTCTTCAACAATATGATATCTCAAACAAAACTGCCTTTGATCAAATCATTTTTTTATTTTTCTTTCTTTGCAAAGGAAATGTGGCAGTGGGCTCACACCCACAGAACGGCTGTATCCTACCCTCATGTCCCACCACACAGAAGTACTGGCTTCATAGGATGGAGAAACAGCCAGGAAAAGGCTCAGCAATTTTATCAAGTTAATCATGGGAGGTTGTCAATCAAATGAAAAGTTTCTGAATGTGACATGAACCATCACTTGCCATGGCAAGCTGTGAGTAAATAATGCGGCAACACACAGAGACATTTTAAAACAAAATTTATTTCTGAATTTTTCAAAGATGTGACATAATAAATACTTTATGAAGAAATAAAGTTATGAATGCACTTCAGTGCATATTTTTATCATGTCTTACGACAAATGTTTTTTCTACTCTATATCTCATCCAAAAGAAGCAATGCTGGTAACATTTAGTTTTAAGTAGATTATTATTGATTCTCAAGAAGAGAGGCTTATTAATTCTCATTGTTAGTAGCAACACTATCTATACAGCATAAAATGAATTCATTTGATTAAATTATCCAGGAAATTAAGACTGGCTGACAACAATACCTAACTCACTTAGATTCCTAAAACACAGTATTGATATCTAAATGAGCTGCTTTTGTCAAACTGGTCTACTCATTTTTACCACTAAAGCTACTCCCTTCCTAGCTTCTAAGAAAAATTAGCCTCACCTTGGAAATCCTACCCAGGCCCAGTTTCTCTGTGTCCGCCCTTCATGGTGTATCAGAGCCTCCTTCCGCTAACCCCACAGAGTCCTGTTAGGCTCTTCTGTGGATACCAGGCCCCTTGCTCTCATCTGACACTTAGCATGAGTCACCTATCAGTTAGCAATCTTGTTTGATGTCCTCTTCTTACCAGATTAAGCAACAACTTCTCTCAAAGCAGAAAGACTCTTTTGATTCACATGCAGGATCCAATATGTATTATTGAAAATGCTCAATAAATATTTGTGATAACTTCTGGACAAGTAAACAGCTTCGTTCCCAGTTTTCTTCTTCATTTGTCTCTGTGAGACAACACAAGAACACTCCACGCTGGGCCACCATGTCACCTGTGCCAAGTGCCTCTTTAATCAGATGCTGAATGTTAATGTGTGGGGAGAGCCTTCGCCCAAGATTGAAGGGGCCTAAAATCTGGTCCTGGCATGGTTACTAGTCCAATGTGAAGCCTGGCTACCTTCTGTGCCTGTTTTCTTATCTGTATCACAGGGATTGAGATAACGTCTCAATCACAGAGAACTGTATTGAGACTCAAATTATATAATAGGTAGGTAACTGCCAGAAAAAAAAAAAAAAAAAGCATATTAGTCAGACTTGGATTTAGACCTCTCTTCAGGGGAGCTGTACCTTCAAGCGATTGTGCTCCTGTAGCTCCAACCAGAAAGGGTGATTTTCATATCCAGCAACCTATTCTTAAAATGACTGCTCTTATCTTACTTCCAAACTGTAGTTTGCAACTTTCTTCCAAAGGCTATTTACTGATTAGACATACTGATTGCAGTACTTTAAACTCGACCTGGCTTTAGTCTATAATAGCATGATTGGCAGGTAATCAAGAGGCTAGACCTTCATAGAGGCCATATTTTCACTGTACCTGAGGCTAATAAAATCATCTGATACAGCAGCAATTATGTGGTTAGTCCTTCATGATTTGACAGATAGTTTGTGTCTTGTCATTAAAAAATGACTATAGTATTTTCTAATCACACAGTGAAACTACTAACACTAACAAAATAAGAAAGTATTTTTGTTTTGTTTTGTTTTGTTTTTCTGTAAAGACTGGAATGCAGTTCATACCTGAAATACTTAAGGTAGTGAAACATACATGAAAAAATCCAGAATAGAAAAGAAACTTGGGGCTGCATTGCCTTCCCTCTCTGCTGTCCCAGCCACCTGAGCTGCACAAATATGTCCACATCTTTGCTCCTGTGGAATTTTATTCTTTTACTTGCTTTCTTCTGGAAAATGCTAATCTTGTGGGCAAAGTGGGGCTAGAGAAGTGTCAGAACCCAGGAACACAGTGGAGCTGCACAGAGGGGTGGGATCCGCAGAGGGCAGAGGTGCTGTTTCCCTCAGCCTAGGGAAAGAGTTTTTGGGAGACCCATGGCCTAGACAGCCCTGGGCATATCCTGCGTGGCTGCATACTCCACTGTGTGGTTGTGTCAAAGCCAGCTAAGCTATACCTAAGTATCTGTATTAGCATTTATATCTCCACAGATGTTTCTAAACACAGTGGTATTTTTGTCATACCTTGTTTCCAAAAATGTTGCAAGCTTTAATTCCCTCACGCTCATATTGTGAACACACAACATCGCATTGATAACTAGGTTGCATTCCTGCAACCAGGTTTTTCCAAGTAGCAACGATGATCATGATGATGATGACAATGACAACAATGATGAGGACGAGGATGAGGACTTTCCTAGCAGTAAACTGGAGTCTCTGTTCTGACATGAAGCTGTAGCCTCCTGACTCTAACCCTGATTTCTGCTCCGAAAGACATTCACAAGAAAGTTACTGCATTGCTCCATTTTACTTTTTCTTTAGGGAAATTTTTAGAAGCATCAGTCAGAAAGATTATTTTCACTGTTGTGATCTCATAAGCAGAAGGGAAGGCCAGGGCCGGAGAAGTGCGAGGAAGACAGAACTGGGTTTCAGTTCCTCTGAGGCCTTGTCTTTAGAGTGTTTTGTTATGTTAAGTTTTCTCTCTGTTTTTGTTTTGTTTACATTTGCACACCTACTCTGCTCAGCAATTGGTCTAGGTACTTAGTATAAACAAAACAAGATCCTGGCCACTTGTTGTGCCCCGGCCACAGCTGCAGGGACTGGCAGGCTCTGCCTCATGCACATGCGGTCCATCTCTTGCTCCTGCCTGGGATCTACCCATTGGTGGTCCTATGAGCTGAGATTATTTGCAACAGCAGCAGCAGCAGCAAGACTATAGACATTAACTGAACATGCAGCTGTGGTGGGCCCTGCTGCCTGTCCAGGCACCAGAGGGGCAGAAAGACAGGGAGATGTGTTGTAACGACAGTGGAGACTATGAACCATGCAGTGCCACCACAGTACAGCACCAGGCTCAGTGCTCCAAGGTGCAGGGACGGTAGTGACTGTAGCAGCGTTCAGTGTTGATAGCTATGCAGGGTGTGCTCACTCATCCATCCTCCTCAGCAGCCCCAGCACTCGCGATCTGTCACTGCATGAACCACAGAAGCCAAGCTGGTGAGGGCTCAACAGAGATCATTCCCTTTCTCACTATGGCTGTGCTGCTGCGGCCTCATTTGCTTACGGTCTGGCAAACCTTGTCACAAATACAAGCGTACTTCAAAAAGTTCATGGAAAGATTTATATTTTCTTTTAATTCTATTTTTCCACAAACTTTTTAAAGTACCCTCGTATGTGTCATGTCAGTTCTCATGAATTAGAATTTTACCTAATTCTTAGTTCCATATTTACTAACTGAATTTACCGTACTCCCACCCCCACCCCACCTCGCTGCTTCTCTACACTTTCCCCCCATCTCTGTCAGCTGTGGCATTTCTTCTGGTCATTTAGGTCCCTCTTCATCCCCTATGTCCAGGTAGTCAAAAAGTCCTCCCCATAGTCCTCAGTATTGTACATTTCCAGTATTACCATTTACAATAAAATAAACCCTTGAGATGAACAAATAAGCCTAATAATTGCATAACAATAAATAATTAAGTCATTTAAAATAATTACTGTATAACCTTATTTCCCCTCCCATGTACAATAACTTATAAACAGCAACACTGAAAATATTTTACACTTTTTCATGGCATTAAATATTGCTCATGTTTGAATATAGAAAATGCTTGTTAATTTGTAGAATTACCAATAGCTATAAAAATTTCTAGACATAATATGCTAACCCTTTGTTGGAAGAATATTTTTAATAATTATATTTTGCTTAGCTACAAAGATTCGTTCAAGTATCAGTAAATTTGCTTTGCCATCTCAATTTTTAATTGTACAAATAAAAATAAACATGCAAAATTAATGTACTTGTTTGCTTTACATTGTTATTCAAAATATATCGAGACTTGGAGTACAAAACTAACTACCCTTCTTACAAATAGCTTTGGCTTGTTAAGAATTTATTGTATTGTTGACAATATTGCATACCCAGTCCCATATACAGTACATGTTTTTCCAATATAACATTTTTATTTCTATTTTATATTTTTTTCAATTTATTTTTTAATTGAAACACGGTTGTACATACTTGTGAGGTACATAGTTGACTATCAGTATTTGCGTACAATATAGGATGATCAAAGCAGTGTTATTAGCATGTTCTCATATTTGAAACCTCTCACTCTAATAACTCCAGCTTAATACCCCTTTTGTCATGAAACTCACCCACTCAGAAGCCTTCTTTGGGTTTCTATTTCTCAATAGAGTCTCTGGGATGTAGCTCATGTCTACGATCTTGTACTGAGGAGGCAGCTTCGAATCCTGCCTTCACTAGTATTTTTGTGGCCTTGGACTGGTTACTTAACCTCTTAGCTCCAAGTAACTTTGTTCATAAAGGTTTACAATTCCTACCCTGTAACATGATATTCCAAGGCCCAAGTCAAATTTTATGTCCTGCATTGGGCTTTCCCTTGCTACTCTTATTCTCAATTATCGCCCCATTCTCTGAATTTAATCAATACACTTTGTCTGAGCCAAATAATTATATAGTAGTTGGCAATGTGCACTAATTGTTTCAAATTTGTTGCTTTTGTATCCTCAACCAGATTATAAGTAGTTTATCTAAAAATTCTTCTGTACCCCTTACAGAGGGCTTGGCACAATGATTATTGCAATGTGCATTCCAATCAATGCTTGCTGATTGACTAATTGAGCAATTTATTAAAATGGGGCTCACCTCAATCTAATCTGTTGTTTTCATAACTGGAAGCTTGCAATGTTCTTATACTTTTTAAAAATCTTTTCCAAAAATGACTACATGGTAAAAAGAGAACATGTATCTTTTAGTAGTTAAATTTTATTTATTACATACGTGGCATTACATGCCAGCTATTTTTCTAGGAACTGAGAATACTTCTCTAGACACACACAAAAAAGACAATGAATAATTTGGTCTTTTATGAGCTTCTATTTTAATAAAGGAAGAAAGAAACAGAAATAATAAGTAGAGTATCTAGTATGTTAGAAGGTGATAAATGCTAAGTAAAGATATAGAGCTCAGTAAGGGGACTCACACAGAAGTGGAGGTGAGGGGCAGGGAGGCCTCCATGAGAAGGTGATATTGGAGGTAAGGGATGGACCAAGTAGTTGAAGTATTACTACCTACTATGTGTGACTGCCAAATGTGTGCCACATCCTCCTGAGTACTTTATGAAATTCTTCCAAGTAATTTGATGTTTCACAGGAAACATCTAGGCAGGGATAAGCTATTTTTCCCATATTAGAAATGAAGTAAACTGAGACCTGAGAGATTTTTAATGTTCTTTGGTATTCTAACCATCTATATATTTAAGACAATTCAAGTCATCTCCTAAAAAAGATAAGAAATGGCCTTACAGAACTTATGGTGTTTAACAATTTTATGTAGAAGGAAGTTTCTTTTATATATCATCTCATTTAAACCATGCAGCAATCCTTACTAGTAGGGTTTTTTCTTTTAAACAATGACACAGATGAAAAATGAAGCTTAGAAAATATAAGTAATTTTTCCAAAGTCTTATACCAGATCTAGGTGTCTAATTCAGCTTCAAATACAGAGGGAGGCTCATCCCACTAACTTAGTTACTTGCTTACTAAGTATTTTTGAGTATGTACCAGGCATACATTAATGCAATCCCAGACTCCAGGAACTTAGAGTTTTATGAAACAGACAGACTGGGAAAGAGATTATTATCACATAAAACATTAAATGTAATAATTGAGGTATAGTTTTAATAGGTTTTTAGTTAAGTTCTCAGGATTTTCTATCTACAGATAGAGGTAGTTTTATTTCTTGCTTTCTAATCTGGATGCATTTTGTTTTATTTTCTTGCCTAATTGTCCTGGCTAGAACCTCCGCTAGAAGTGGCAAGAGTTGACACCCTCTTTTGTTCTGTAATTTAGAGGGAGAAGCTTTCAGTCTTTAACCATTAAGTACAATCTCAGCGGTGAATTTTTGTAGATATCCTTCCTCATGTTAAGAGAATGCCTTTCTATTCTAAGGGTATATCATGAAAGAGAGTTTTAAAAAGTATTTGTTAAATGCTTTTTATGCATCTATTGAAATAACCATGTATTGTTTTTGTTCTTTATTCTTTTAATATGGTGTATTGCACTCCTTGATTTTCATAAATTGAACCAATCTTTCATTCCTGGGATTAATCCCCCTTGTTCATAGTGTATAATCTAGCTAGTCTAGGGAATTAATAGCTGAACCCTAGCAAGAAACCCATCCGTTTATGTTAGTTTAGGTACATAGAAAGGATATGTTAGATATAGAAAAATGATGATGTGTGTAGTTGACATAAGTCATGTAGTTAAGCCTTTTTAGCAGAACTATTGATCATAGAGTTGTAGGTGAGAAAACAAAGATCCAAAGAAGCTGTTAGAACCCAAGGTCATATGAGGATTATTGACAGAGTACAAATTAGAGCCTGTGCCTCTGCATAGACCAATACTCATAAATCATGTGTGAATACATAGAAGGACTAATTTTTCTGTGAATTCCCCTGACTTTCTGGGATCTCCCACATGAAGACTGGGGGAAAGGGAATCTGTATAGAGAGTGCAAGAGTGAGTGTTTCTACAGCAATAGCTTAAAGCATTTACTCACTCTTATTGACTTGTTTCTGTTTTCTTTCAGCTAATAAATATTTATTGAGTCCCATGCCCTCATGTAATCTGCAGGCCAGTGGAGGAGATAGCCAGTAAATAAACTAACTCAGTATCTAATATATAATGAAAGCTAATTGTAAGTTATTTATATGAGAAAGCATGTGGGGACAGATTATCAAGTGTCAGAGAAAGGCTCATGAAGAAATAATATTTTGCTGGAATCTGAAGGGTAAATAACAGCAGGAGATAAATGGAACTCATCCAAAGACAAAACACTTTATGTAATCTTCCTCCTCATGGGTCTTTCACTGAGTAATTTAAGATGCTCCTTAAGTTGGTATAATGTTGTGTGAACAAAATAATCGTGTTTCTTTGAACACAGGGTCATGCTGCTGTAGATTAATGAAGACTTACCTGAGGCTTGCACATTTTAGATAACGTATTTAACCTCACCACCGAATAGGGGCTTTCACTTTTTCTCCTCCAAAATTTCCTTTTGAGTACAGGTCTCTGTGAGACCTTTCTGGACTTCCTAGTGTGTGTTCTCTGCAGAACTGCTCGGATTACATCAATTTCATTCCATTACTTTAGATGCAGCTTTCTAAAGGTATAATACTTGGCTTCTTGACTGGCTGGTTATTTCACTATTCTTCATACAGCTTTACTACAGCCCTCCTGCATAAGTAAGTAAAAACACGGCCTTCCAGAGAATCTTGCCATAGAACTTACTCTATAATGTAGAAATAGTGTCCAAGAAGTCAGGCAATTCTTTTTGCTTTTATAACCTCATTTAACAACGAACTAGAGCATTTTACAGTGATCTCGTTTCTGATGTGCCTTTGCTGCCCAATAATAATCCTGATTGAGGTTTTCACGGTCTGTTAGTTTTCAGCAACTACTTATTATTATTTATACTACCTGTGATCATTTCACAAAATGTTACATTATTGTCCAGCTTGGAGGGTCCAAACCATATCAACCATCTGAGCTGCAGGAACTGGCCTTTCCTGCCCTTTGATCAGGTGCATGGAAATCTGAGAGTCTTCCTAACTGCTGTGCTCGCTGCACCCAAGACTAGTCCTGGACTGGAGGGAAACACGAAGAGGACTGCAGGCTGCGATGTCAATGAGAGAGGGCCCACATTCCACGGAAAAAGGAGATGGAAAGATCCAAGTTTTTGTCTGGATGACACAGGGAAAAAAGCACACTTCCAAAGTAGTGTTCTAGAGAAAGGCCAGAGCCTGGGGACCGACAGCAGGATTCCAGACGACTGGGCAAAAGGCAAGCTCCAAAACTAACTGCCGACCGATGAGATTGACCAAAGAACGTGTGCTCACTCTTTTAATCTTGCATGCCTTGAATTTTTCATGGCCTTTAGAAGGCAGTAAAAATTATCTTGAATGCTCGCTACCATATAGGAACACTGCCCGTTATTTCCACCACCGGCCTCAGAAGAGCATAAATAACCGGATGGAAAGCTCTAAGCAGAACCATTTAGAATCGGTCTGGCTTCTTCAGGTCGGCATATATACCACCCAGTCCCTAGCATGTTGCCTTTTCTACTTCAATTTTTGTTCATCTTCATGATTAGACATTGATTGCAAAAATAGAGGACAGATAAAGAAAAAAAAAGACACTGAAGTTTGCCTTTAAGTATGAAAGTAGGTTGAATAAAAGGGGTTTTGTTTTACTTTATGTTATAATTTTACTTGCACAATTTTTTTACCTGCACATTTTTTAATTGTTGAGCTTTTCAGAAGTGTGATCATGAATGCACTTATACCAGAGTACTTCAAAAAGTGAGTGGAAAAGTAGAATTAAAAGATAATACAGACCTCTCCATGAACTTTTCGAAAACCTCTCATGTTTCGCATGCCTACAAATCACACACACAAAGAATCTTGGGACAGCTGCCTGCTTTCTTCTGGCAATGACAAGGTGTCCTGGAAAGGATTCAGGTGGAGGTGGGCTGGTGGGGACACCAGTGCAGCTCTTCAATCTCAATGCCGCTGGACTCCCAGGAGATGAAACAGGCTCCTGACTCATGCAGGATCTGACACCAAATTGGATTACTTTAAGGCAATCCTATTTAAAAGAAAACACATTTTGCATACAGCTTTTCTCACAAGTTTCCAATTTCTCATTTGTGGAGAAAAAGGTATAAATCAGAAAATTCTGCTTTGTATCATATTATTATTTGGATAACCTTACTTTCTAATAGCAAATGATAGTAGGCTTGTTTGTGGACAAGAATAGATTGGAGGTTTCTAAGGGTTCCTCACAGGATCCTGTGGGGACCACAGGAAGGGACAGAAGCAGTGGCTGTGAAGGACCATGGTCCTTCGAGAACATCTCAGTACGAGGAGGATGTAGCATTAAGAGCAACGGAGAAGCTGGAAATGTGAAGTGGCTTGTGTTTGAGATAAAAATGAGATTGGCTTAGGTTAGGTACACATTTATTTGTTTAATACTTTGTTCAAACAAATATTGACAGAGCACATTTTCAGTGCTTGGTGCTGTGCTAGGAGTTGGGATTATAGATGCGAGGGACACAGTGGCTGTTTCTGTCCACTTTTCAGTCTCATGGGACAGGGCTGGGGCAATGGTAAGCAAGCAGAAATTCCCCTTTACAGGGGTAAGAGTTTTGACGGAGCTGGGGGCAAAGTGCAAAGGGCACAAGGACTGGGACAGCCACAAAATAGGAGGAAGAAGTAGAGGATGATATTGGCAGCATTTGAGGTGGGGCAATCGCAGGGAAGAATTGTGAAGAAGCTAAATCTATGCTGGGATTCATTTTTCTTCGTCAAGGCACATATTCCCTTCTTTCTGTGCTTTTTCTTATGGAGATGCTTAGACTGTGGTACTTGGATTCATCCCAGAAGTGAGGAATCTTAAAAACTAATAAGATCTTCATGCTTCAATGTTCTACTATTCTCATAAGTATTTTGCTTTCTATATTCCGACCAAAACAACAGGTTGCAGCAGATAGAAGGCAGAAGAAATATGAGATCCCAGCTGTCTTCTATTAAACCAGGCATTAAATAGATTTTCACTAAGGTAGAACTGTGTTATTCTATTTTTCTTTTTTTTTTTTTTTTCATTTTGGAAAACAGTTATTTTCCTTGAAAAATATATATTACTTATGTTATCATGCAATTACTTTATTGTTATTACTTTTAAACAAATTAACAAATGCCTTTAGAAGTCTCAGTTTCTTTTTTCTAATATGGCAAATATCAATAGATATAACCCACATTTAAAAAATCTTTTTGGTATCCTCAATAGTTTTTAATGGTGTAAAGGGACCTAGAGACAGAAACGTTTGAGAACCAGTGCTGTTCTCAAACAGCAAGGTTTGACTCCTTGCACCATTTACTAAGGAGTGTAACCATGGGTCAATTATTTAACATCCCAGAATCTCAATTTGCTCTTTTATAACAAGGGCTTTTGATCATACCTACTTCACAGGGTCGTTGCAAGAATTAAGGGCAATATGTCTATAAATTAGGTAGACGATGCTTAGTAAATACTGTCTGAGGAAGAACCCAGATCTGGGAAGCACGAATATTCTGGTCACAAGTTTATTCTGTGATGAGATAAGCATAATTCACCATCTTTTTTTTTTTTTTTAATTCCCTGACTGGGAAGGACAATCTCACTCTTTTTGCTTTATGTCCATACTTATTTAGCAACTTGCAGATAATAATTTCAGTTTCCCAGCTATTCAAGGGAAAAAAGTTTCTTGGATAGTAGATAAAAGTATATGTATCTAACCACTATAAATTACTAACAGTCATTCTTAATTCCATATCAGTCTGCCATGAATTGAGGTACCTTCTAGTAATAATAAAACCTGCATCTGAGCACATACGCTCTGGCAGGGCCTTTGCTAAACCTATGGAAATAAGTCCCTATATCATTTTTAAACTGCTTAAATTGGGCTTAGGAGCTGAAAGTTTAGGGAAAATGCAGTGTCAAAAAAGTGTAGTGCCCTCTCCTCATTAAAGTACTGTCACGATGTGAAAAAGGTCCCTTCCTTGCAGGATATTTTTAACTCTTTCTCTCTTCCTGTTATAAAACCTTGCATATATTGGGCACTTCTTGAAGTATCTACTATAGAGGAAGGATGTTGCTATTAATGTTTTAAAAAATTCTTTTTTTTAATTAACAGTTTTATCTTGTAAAATGTATATGCTCAAAATTTAGAAATGGTTTTCTTAAAGTATCTTAAAATATTTCCAAGAAATATTATGCATATATGGTACTTTCTAGGAGAGTATTCCTGTCAGTCCAAAATATTTATTCCTCAAAAGAAATTAGAAATTGTGGACTATCAAATCAATACCTGATATCCCAATTTTTATGCCAGTTAAGAAATTAGGATTTTATGAAGCATCAACAGTTCCATTCTGCACTGGGACTACTTGTTAGGAAGGACACTTTTAGGAATAAATTTATATGGAAAATGAAGCCAAGAATTTTGCCTTAGGATTTTTAATATAATCACCAAGTCTGTTTTATTCTTCCCAAATAGTGCTCAATATAACAGCATAGCTTTTTAGTATCAAAGAAATGGGGGAAACTAGTTCAACAAAACTTTAGAATGATTCCTTAATTGAGTAAGTATATTCAAAATGTGAACAATTCACTTTAAAAACAGAAAGTAAACTTAAGCTTATAAACCACTGAAGTAGCTCACCCAAAAATGTGTCCCCACATTCCTATCTTAGATGTACGTAGTAGAAATTGTATCATTTATACCTATCTTCCTGCAATCTGCATTTTTTATTCAACATTTTTGGAGATTTATCCATGTTGATATTTGTAGCTAGTTTTGTTCATTTTAATTTCTGGTTAGTATTTCAGTGAATATCCCGCACATTATTCATCCATTCTGTTTGCAGACATTAAGGTTGTTCTGAAATAGTACGAATAATTCTGCAATGCACCCTTTTGTGCACGTCTCCTTTGCACACATGCCAGCACTCCTTTTGAATGTGTACCCAGAATTAGAATGTCTGGGTCTTAGGACATATATGCACCCCAGGAACATGCCTAATATCTCTCCTACATTCCTTTACATACCCTCAGTATTTGATATTGTCGGCCTTTAAACATGTTTGTCAATATATGAATTGCTTTTTCATTGACGTTTAAATTTTTACTTCCCCAGCAACTACTTAGATAAACATGTGAAACATTTTCTTCTTCATTTCAGTTTCTTCTTCTGTTCATTTTTTTACTTTATTTCTGTATTGACTTGCAGAAGTTCTTCAGATATAGGCGGTGATCATTGTGTTTGTTGAAAATAGCTTTCTTAATACGGACTTGTCTTTTTACTTTCATTATAAAATTCTTGCATAGAAATTAAAGTTTTAATAATCTAATTTATCTATCTTTTACTTTATTTTTTGGTCTTTCTGTGTCTTGATTAAGAAATCCTCCCTACCCTAATTTTCATATTCTCTTATATTTTCTTCTAAAAGTTTTAAAGGTTTTTTATGTTTAGAACGTTTATCCACTTAGAATTATTTTATGAATGTGTGATGCAACCACGATGGACTAAAACTAAAAATCAACAATAAAAGGAACACTAGAAACCATAAAAATACCTGGGAGTTAAAGAACATGCTCCTAAATAATGAATGGGTCAAAGAAAAAATAAAAAAGGAAAATAAAAAATTCCTGGAGACAAATGAAAACACAGCATACCAGGACAACAGGCCGTTCTGTCCTTTGGATGCGGATTAGATAGATAGATACCTTTTATTTAAGAATGTAAATATATCTCCTTCCTCCAGTTGGCTATGGCCTCTCACTCCGATGTGGGTCTGGGGGAACCTTGCCAATGGCTTTGCTGGCCTGGGAGATTGTATGGTTCACTCAAGGCACTTCAAAGCACTCTTCTCCCCTGCAGATTCCATGTACTTTCACACAAAGGGTGCCCTTGCAGCTTTGCCACCTCCTGAGTAGCTGCTCTGTATTCTGGCAGCTGCTCTCCACCTCACATCACACCAGTCTGGAGGTGGCTGGGGCTTGGAATGGTCAGCACAGTCCCTCCTCCTCTCACTGTGGCCTCGCACACCTTCCCAAACTCCACAGGTCTCTCCTCCTCATCCCCTGAGCTCCACTGATCCCAGAATGATAGTCTTTGTGTTTTAATCATTGTAAATTGATCATCTGTGGGGAAGCAATGGTGGGCATTGCCTATTCTGCCATCCTGATGGTGTGAGTCTCTTCCCTTTGTCTTTGGTTTTTGACAGTTTGATTATAATGTGTCTCGGTGTGATCCTTTTTGAGTTCATCCTAGTTGGAGCCATTTGATCTTCTTGAATTTGATGTCTATTTTATTTCTCAGATTTGGGAAATTTTTGACCATTATTTCTTCAATAATGAAATTATTTCTTTCTCTTGTCCTTCTTAAGCTCCCATAATGCACACATTGGTCTATTTGATGATGTCCCATAAGTCCCTCAGGCTTTCCTCACTTTTCTTCATTCTTTTTTTTTTTCTTTTTATTCCTCAAACTTGATGATTTCAAATGATGATCTGCCTTTGAGTTTGCTGATTTTTTTTGTTTGATCATGTGTGCTGTTAATCCCTCTGGTAAAAATTTCAGTTCAGTAATTGTATTCTTCAGCTCCAGAATTTGATTGGTTTTTTTTATGTTTTCTCTTTGTTGATATTTTCATTTTGTTTATGTATTATTTTTCTGATTTTATTTAGTTGCCTACCTTGTTCTCTTGCATATCATCTTGTCCTCTCCCCAGAGAAGATATATTTACATTCCTAAATAAAAGGCATCTGTATCTATATCCAATATCTAATCTATATCCAAAGGACAGAAAGGCAGTCATACCTGTTGTCCTGCATAAGTGGTCTTATATAAGCTCTAGGTTTCACAATTTCAGATTTCCTTTCCTTTGGCACAAATTCTTCTATGGACATCAATAATATCTGCTCCCATTGCATAGCCCAATAAAGAAACTCCAGGACTGATGGCTTCACTGCTGATATACCAAACATTTGAAGAAGAACTAATACCAATTCTTCTCAAACTCTTTCAGAATATTGAAGGGAAGGTAATACTTCCAAATGAACTCTATGAGGCCAGTATTACCCTCAGACCAAAACTAGAAAAAGACACAACAAAAAAAAGAAAACTACAGATCAATATCCCTAGTGAATACAGATGCAAAGACTCTCAACAAACACTACCAAACAGAATCCAACAACACATTAAAAAGATCATTCATCATAATCAAGCGGGATTCATCCCAAGGATATAAGGATAGTTCAACAATGCAAATCAATAAATATGATACATCTCATCAACATAATGAAGAGAGAAAATATATGATCATTTCAATAGATGCACAAAAAGCATTTGATAAAAATCCAACACGGCTTCATGATAAAAACACTCAACAATTTAGGTGTAGAAGGAATGGACCTCAACATGATAAAGTCCATATGGAAAAATTCCATAGTGAATAGCATACTGAATGAACAAAAATTGGAGGCTTTCCTTTAAGATCTGGAACAGGACAAGGGTGCCCACTTTTCCCACTCTTATTCAACATGGTACTAGAAGTTCTAGTCAGTGAAATAAGGGAAGAGAAAGTAATAAAGTGCATCCAAATTAGAAAGGAGGAAGTCAAACTATCTCTATTTGCAGATGACTTGATTATATGCATAGAAAACCCAAAATACTCTACCAAAAATTTACTAGAATTAATGAATTTAGTGTAGTGGCAGGACACAAAATTGATGTGCAAATATCAATAGGCTTTCTACATGCTAATAGCTAAACAGCTGAAGAAGAAATTAAGAAAGCAATCCCATTCATAATAGCTACCAAAAGAAAAAGAAAAAGAAATACCTAGGAGTAAATTTAACCAAGAAGGTGAAAGACCTCTACAATGAAAATTATAAAACATGAAAACAATTGAAGAGAACACAAATAAATGAAAAATTACCCCATGTTCATTGGTTGGAAGAATTAACATCAACAAAATGTCCATATTACCAAAAGCAATCTACACATTTAACACAATCCCTACCAAAACCAATAACTTTCTTCATAGAAATAGAAAAATCCATTTTTAAATTTGTATGGAACCACAAATGACCCCATGTAGCTAAAGCAATCATCTTGATCAAAAAGAACAAAGTTGGAGGCATCACACTTCCTGACTTCAAAATATTCTATAAAGCTATAGTAAGCAAAACAGCATGGTACTGGCATAAAAACAGGCAAATAGACCAATGGAACAGAATAGGGAGCCCAGATACAAACCCACACACTTACAGCCAACTCATTTTCAGCAAATGTGCCAAGAATATACAATGAGGAAAGGAGAGCCTCTTAAATAAATGGTGCTAGGAAAACTGGATATCCACATATGGAAGATTAAAACGAGACCTCTATCTCCCACCATACACAAAAATTAACTCAAAATGGATTAAAGATCTAAATTTAAGACCTAAAATTCTAAAATGACGAGAAGAAAACATAGGGGGAATGAAACACAAAATGGGAATGGACAGTGCTTTTTGAACAAGACTACAAAGGCACAGGCAACTGAAGCAAAAATACACAAGTGGGACTACATAAAACTAAAAAGTTTCTGCACAGCAAGGGACACTATCAACAAAGTAAAGACACAACCTACAGAATAGAAGAAATTATTTGCATACTACACATTAGACAAGGAGCTAATATCTGGAATATATAACAAACTCGAACAACTCAACAGCAAAAAACAAACCAACTAAAAATAGGCAAAGGACCTGAACAGACATTTCTCAAAAGAAGGCTTACAAATGGCCAACAGGCACATGAGAAAATGCTCAACATCACTAATTGTCAGGGAAATGCATATTAAAACCACAATTAGATATCATTTCACTTCAGTTAGAATGGATGTCAACAAGACAGAAAATAACAAATGCTGACAAGGATGTGGAAAAAAAGAGACTTTCCTGCGTTGCTTTGCAGGAATGTAAATTGGTACAGCCATTGTAGAAAACAGTATAGAGTTTCCTCAAAAAAATAAAAACAGTCCTACCTTATGACCCAGCTATCCCTCTGCTGGGTATATACCCAAAGGAAATGAAAACAATATACCAAAAAGACACCTGCATTCCCATGTTCATTTACAGCCCTATGCACAATAGCCAAGAGGTGGAATCAACCTACATGTCTATCAATGAATGCATGGATTAAAAAAAAGTGGTGTATATACACAATGGAATACTATTCAGCTATATATATATACATATATACATATATACATATATACAGATATACAGATATACAGATATACAGATATATATACATATATATATATATATATATATATATCCCATCATTTGCAGCAACATGGGTGGAACTGTAATGTTAAGTGAAGTAAGTTAGGCTCAGAAAGATAAATATTGCATAATATGACTCATATGAGGAATCTAAAAAAAAAAAAGTGGTTCTCATAGAAGTAGGGAGTAGAATAATGGTTACCAGAGGCAGGGATGGGAGGGGAGGTGGGGAAAGTGGTGAACTAATGGGTACAAAACTATGGTATCTACCCTGAGTGAGCCATGGTTCATGATATGCATGTATTGGTACAACATGCCATACCCCACAAATATATACAAGTAAATGTTGAAAAAAGATGAAGAATCTCAAAAGTTTCAAAAGAAAGCCCCTTCTTTTGTGCAAGGAAGCTCCCATAAGATTATCAGCATATTTCTCAGAACAAACTTTGTAGACTAAAAGAGTGGAATGATATATTCATGGTGTTGAAAGAAAAACTGTCAGCTAATAAAACTATATTTGACAAAACTGTTGTTCAAAAATGAAGGTAAAAAAAAACTTTCCCGGACAAACAAAATCTGAGGAGTTAATCACCACCTGAACTGCCTTACAAGAAATGGTAATGGAAGTCCTGCAAGTTGAAACCAAAGGATGCTAGACAGTAGCATCAAAACACATGAAAACAGAGAGCTTTTTAAAAAGTTAAATATATAGCTAAATACATAATATTGTAATACTGTAATAATGGTGTACAAGGCATTTTTAATTTTAGTATAGAATTTAAAAAACAAAGCATAAAAGTTAACTGTACAAAATTATGTTAATGGATACACAATTTATAAAGATATTTGTGATATCAATAACATAAAGTGGGACTGGGGAGATGTACAAGAGTAGAGCTTTTGGGTATGATTAATGTTGAGCTGTTACCAGCTTAAAATAGATTCTTATAATTGTAAGATGTTTTATTTAAGCCCCATAACAGCCACAAAAATATATCTATAGAAGATACAGCAAAGAAAAACAGAATGAAATCAAAGCACGTCAATACAAAAATAAAAATTAAAAAAAAAACATAAAAGAAGGCAGCAAGAGAGAAAGAGGAACAAAATAGCTACAAGACAGACAGAAAAGAATTAACAAAGTGGCAATAGTAAGTCCCTTCCTATCAGCAATTATTTTAAATGTAAATGGATTAAAATTCCTAATTAAAAGACATAGAATGGCAGCATGGACTTAAAAAAATATGATGCAAACTTACTCTGTCTACAGGAAACTCACCTTAAATGCAAAGACACAAAGGACAAAAATGAAAGAATAGAAGAAGACATTCCTTGCAAAAGGTAACAAAAAGAGAACAGGGGTGCCTGTTTGTATATGTCAAAATAGACTTTAATTCAAAAACTGTCACAAGAGGCAATTCACCAAGAAGAGATAACAATTATAAATATATGTGCACCTAACATCAGAGCACCAAAATATATGATGCAAAAATTGATGAATTGAAGGGAGAAATAAATAGTAACACAAAAATAGTGGAAGATTTCAAAACCCCACTTTCAATTATGGCTAGAACTGCCAGACAGAAGATAAATAAGGAAACACTATAGACCAATTAAACCTAATAAACATGTACAGAATGCTCCACCCAGCAGTAGTGGCATACACATTCTTCTCAAGCATATGTGAAACATTCTCCAGAATAAATTATACTTGAGGCCACAAAACTAGTCTTAACAAATTTAACAAGATTGAAATCATACCAAGTATCTTTTCCAACTGTGATGGAATAAAACTAGAAATCACTAGCAGTAGGAAAACTGGAAAATTCACAAACATGTGGAAATTAAACAAATCCTCTTCAGCAACCAATGGGTCACAGATAAAACCACGAGCAACATTTTAAAATATCTTTAGACAAATGAAAACAAAAACTCAACATGCCAAAACTTGCAGGATGCAGCAAAATCATACTAAGAGGACGCTTTATACCAAAAAAACCAAACAAAACAAAACATAAACCCAAAACAACAGCCTAACTTTATACCTTCATAAACTAGAAAAAGAATTAACTAAATCAAACCTTAGCAGAAGACAGTAAATAATAGATTAGACCAGAAGTTAAATTAAGAACTGGTTTTCTAAAAAGATCAACAAAATTGACAAATGCTTAGCAAGACTAAGAAAAAAATGTGAGAAGATTCGAATAACAAAGTCAGAAATGAGAGACAAGAAATTACAACTGATGGCACAAAAAATTATAGGATTTTAAGAGACTACTATGAATTACATGCTGTTATGAACTGAATGTTTGTGTACCCCCCACCCCCAAAATTCATATATTGAAATCCTAAACCTTAACCTGATGGTATTAGTAGGTAGGGCCATTGGGAGGTAGTTAGGTCATGAGGGTGGAGCTTTCATAAATTAATGTTATTATAAATGTGGTTCCAGAGATCTTTCTCTTTCTACCACGTGAGGGTACAATAAGAAACTGGCAGTTTACAACCCAGAAGAGGGCCCACACCAGAACCCAACCATGCCAGCACCCAGATCTCAGACTTCAAGTTTCCACACATGTGAGAAATAAATTTCTGTTGTTTGTAAGCCACCCATTCTATGGTATTTTGTTATAGTAGCCCAACTGATTAAGATAGACATGCTCCAACAAATTGGATAACCTAGAAGAAACTGATAAATTCCTAGAAATGTACAACCTACCAAGGTTGAATCATGAAGAAATATAAAATCTTAACAGACTCATAACTAGTAAGGAGATAGAAGCAGAAATCAAAACCTTCTGACAAAGAAAAGCCCAGGACCAGATGGCTTCACTGGAGAATTATACAAAACATTTAAAGAGGCATGTAGGACAGTCTTTCTCCAACTCTTTTAAAAACTTGAAAAGGAAGGAACACTTCCAAACTTATTTTATGAGGCCAGCATTACCCTCACACCAAAGCTAGACAAAGACACTACAAGAAAGGAAAACTACACACCAATATCCCTGCTGAAATTAATGGGAAAATCCTCAATTAAATACTAGCTACCCAAATTCAACAGCACATTGAAAAGATTGACCAAGTGGAATTTATCCCTGTGATGAAGGATGGTTCAACATATAAAAATCTATAAATGTAATCTACCACATTAACAGAATGAAGGACAAAAATTACGTGATTTAAAAAAAATGATGTAACTATATGCTGAATTGATGCAGAAGAAACATTTGACAAAATTCAAAACCACTTCATGATAAAAGCACTTGACAAACTAGGAATAGAAGGAAATTTCCTCAACATTGCAAAGGTCACGTATGAAAGACCCACAGCTAACATCATACATATATAACATTCATCTGATGATGAAAAACTTTATCATCCACCCTAGTGCCTGAAGCAAAGCCATTGGCTCAGTGAGATCTTCCATTCACAGAGGTTCCCCTAAATGTCTGGGCCTGGTATACTGATGTTCAACTAAGCTAAAAACCCCACATGAGTGCTCCAGCTGGCTGGCAGGGTCAAACAGAAAGCAGACCCATTTGCTCTGCTCAATGGGCAGAGCTCAGACTCCTGGACTGATTGTTGCAGATTAAGGACACTCTTCCTGGAAGTAGACTGTGGTTACCAATTAGACTGTCCAGACCACTTACATAACTGCCCATGGTAAGGCTGGTGCTTAGGGGACACTGGCTGGAATCAGGTTCAGAAAAGGTGTGCAGCACTAATGGTCATTGCTGCTGCTGTCCAGATCATCCCTAAGCTGGACATGGGCACAAAGGAAGGACTTGGCCTTTCTGCTACAGAAGCTACCACTGCATGCCAGACCATGACAAAAGATGCCGTTTGCCTCTGGCCGGGGGAAGCCTCCCAGCACAGAGAGCATGATTTGCCCACCACCCCTCACAGGGGTGTCTGTGTGTTCCACCAACGCTGACCATGGCTGCTGATGAGACAACTCAGCCGTGCTGGCTGACTCTTGAAACCAATCTGTGACAAGGTCAAACTTCCCCTGAGCCCTGTACCTACTTCTAGAATCCTCCCACCATTTGTGCTAGAAGAAACACATCCCTGTAAAAGTCACCCATATGACTCAGGTAAGATTCATGGATGACCCATGCTCACCTATGAGGAGGCCAGATACAGCCCTCCGCATGTTCATTGGTTGCCTCATAAATGATTAGCCAAGGATATACCCTTATGGCAGAAGTTACCCAATAATGAGTTGATGATCTGACCACACACGTCATCATCACCCAGAGTTCACAGTTGACATGAGGAGGCACTTGGTGTTAGGGTTCTGTGTTTACACAAATGTAGACTGACACATACTCATCATGGCTGCTGTTTCAATCCTGCTCCCAATCCCAGCTACCACCTTACAACACGGTGGGTAGGAGGGAGGGCGAGAAAGAAGAAAAAATGGTGAAAAGTGACAGTTCAAGTAATGCAATTTTATTCCACCTGGCTTCTTTAGCATCGAAACTATACTTTTGCTGTCCAGAGTTTTCCGTTGTCACTGAAAGTGATAGAAGAGAGGGTGGAGGTGGGGATAACCCACAGGGCTCATGTTTTCCCTTGGCCTGAGGTAGCTTTGAGACTTTGATTCTTCTTCTGCAAGAGCAGCATGAGCTCCTAACAGGCAAGTTGCCTGCAAGGGGGAGCAGAGTGGGCCAAGGACAAAAATAGCACATAAGCATGGTATGTCCTCTAAAGGCAGATATTTTATTTGAAGATTTAAAAGGAAAAATGTTAATTTAACCAGGAGGTAATATGACATTACTTTTTGGATTGATTATTTTAGATAATCCTAGAAGAAACATGTATGCATTTGTAGGAGTAGACATGAATTGTTCGAGGAATTTCCTGCTTGCAGGCAGCTTTCTATTGTGCTTAGAGGTGCTTAGATATTTTTAGCCATCATTAGGAGTAAATTATAAGAAAATTTGAGACTCTGCTTTAAAATGGCTCATTTGGACTTCTGGTCAGGATGATGGAGTGGACAGCTCCTAGCATCACTCGCTCCCGCAAATCAACCAATTTGAAACTATTAAAATTCAACAACTGGAGGCCCAAGAGCCATGCCAGAACAGGCAGGAGCTGTGTGCCATGGGATCCCCAGCCCAGGCCAGTGCACACCACTCATGCCCTGAGTCAGCTGTGCCAGAACAGGCAGGTGCTGTGGGACCTCCAGCCCAGGCCAGTGCCCACCACCCAGAGAGGCCCAAGAGCCACTGGACCCACATGCCCCAAGTCAGCTGTGCCAGAACAGGCAGAAGCCATGGACCTTAAGCCCAGTTCAGTCCCCACTAATTAAAGAAGGCTGAGAGCCAGTGGGCTCACATGTCCCGAGTCAGCAGCACTACAACAGGCGGGCTCCATAGGATGGCCAGCTCAGGCCAAGGCCCACCACCCAGAGAGGCCTGAGAGCCACCGGGTCCATATACCCCAAGATAGCGGCACCAAAACAGGCAGGAGCTGTGGGATCCCCAGTCCAGGCCAGTGCCTGCCACCCAGAGAGGCCTGAGAGCTCCCGGACCCACGTGCCCCAGGACAGCCATGCCAGAATAGGCAGGCACCATGGGAACCCTAGCTCAGGCCAGTCCCTGCTGCCCAGAATTGGCAGTCCCTTCAGGATTCAGGCCAGACATCAGGGTGGAACAAGTGGAACATGATACCCCCTGCCACAATGACTAAACACCAAAGGAAAGATACCAGAAATATGAAAAATCAAGAAAGTACATAAGTACCAAAGGAAAATAATAACTCTCTAGATCCTATAGAACAGGAAGTCCTTGAAAGGAATGACTTGGAATTTTGAGCAACAATTCTAAGGAAACTAAATGAGATGTAAGAAAACTCAGTTAGACAAGAAAATGAAATGACAAAAAATATACAGGACCTGAAAGAAGAAACGTACAAAGAAATCAATGCCCTGAAAAAGAATGTAGCAGAGCTTGTGGAGCAGAAGGATTCATTCAACAAAATAATAATAATAATAAAAAAAAAAACAGTGGAGAGTCTAACAAGCAGAATAAAACAAGCAGAAGAGAGAATTTCTGACCTTGAGGACAAGAAGTTTGAATTAACACAGGTGGACCAGGAAAAAGAGAAAAGAATTTTAAAAACTGAAGAAATTCTAAGAGAGATAACAGACAACCTTAAGCACTCAAATATCTGAATCATGGGTATTCCAGAAGGGGTGGAAAAAGGAAATGGCATTGAAAATATATTCAACAAAATAATAGCAGAAAACTTCCCAGGTATACAGAAAGTCACAGATCTTCAGATTCAGGAGGCCCAAAGATCCCCAACTGTATTAAACCCAAAAAGGTCTTCTCCAAGACATGTTATAGACAAATTGACAAAACTCAAAGACAAGCAAAGAATCTTTAAAGCTGCAACAGAGAAGCAGCAAGTCACCTATAAGGAAGCTCCAATCAGACTAACATCAGACTTTTCATCAGAAACCCTAAAAGCCAGAAAAGAATGGGATGATATATCCAAAATACTAGATGACAAAAATCGCCAGCCAAGAATACTTTACCCAGCAAGGCTACCCTTCTGAAATAAAGGACAAATAGTATATTTCTCAGACAGACAAAAACTGTAGGAGTTCACTGCCACACAACCAGCATTACAAGAAATTCTCTCAAGGAAGTACTAGGTTTGATACCACAAAAACAACCATCACTGCCATGAATACTCAAGAAAGAACAATACCTACCAGCAAAACAAAAATGCTAACAATAAAGAGAAAAAATAGTTTATCTACCACCCCAAAAAACCAACAAACACAGACAACAAACAGAAAATCAGAAAGAAAGGAACAAAAGATACTTAAGACATCTAAACAAAAATCAATAAAATCCTAAGAGTAAATCAACACCTTTCAGTAAAAACTCTAAATGTAAGAGGATTAAATTCCCCACTCAAAAGACAGACTAACTGACTGGATTAAAAAGATGGACCCAACAATATGCTGCCTTCAAGAGACTCACCTCACCTGTAAAGACACAGACTAAGAGTGAAAGGATGGAAAAACATATACTGTGCAAATAGGAATGAAAAACGAGCCAGAGTAGCTATTCTTATATCAGATAAAATAGACTTTAAAGCAAAAGCAATAAAAAGAGATAAAGAAGGCTGCTATATAATGATAAAAGGATCTATCCATCAAGAAGATATAACAATCATAAATATATACACACCCCACGTCAGATCAGCCAGATTTATAAAGCAAACACTATTAGATCTAAAGAATGAGATAGACACTAAAACAATAATAGTGGGGGACCTGAACACCCCACTCTCAACATTGGATAGATCATCTAGGCAAAAAATCAATAGAGAAACACAAGCTCTAAACAACACCTTAGACCAATTGGACATTGCAGATGTCTACAGAACATTCCATCCAACAACCGCAGAATATTCATTCTTCTCATGAGCACATGGAACATTCTCCAGAACAGACCACATGTTAGGTCACAAATCAAGTTACAACAAATTCAAAAAAATTGGAATTATGCCATGTATTTTTTCAGATCACAATGGGTTAAAATTAGAAATCAATAACAAATGAAACTGGAAACTATGCAAGCACATGGAAATTAAATAACATTCCACTTAATGACATATAGGTCCAAGAAGAAATTAAGGAGGAAATCAAAAAATGTCTTGAAACGAATAAAAATAATGACACATCATACCAAAACCTGTGGGATACTGCAAAAGCAGTACTAAAGGGAAAATTATTGCATGAAATGCTTACTTCAGAAGAATGGAAAGATGGCACATAAACAGCCTAACACTTCACCTTAAAGAACTAGAAAAACAAGAACAATCCAAACCCAATTAGTAGAGGAGAGAAATAATTAAGATCAGAGCAGAACTAAATGAAATAGATACCCAAAAAACGATACAAAAATCAATGAAACAAAAAGTTGGTTTTTTGAAAAGATAAATAAAACTGACAAACCTTTAGCAAGGCTAACTAAGAAAAGAAGAGAGAAGACCCAAATAACAAAAATTAGAAATGAAAAAGGTCATATTACAACTGATATCTCAGAAATATGAGGAATCATTAGAGACTACTATAAACAACGATATTCCAACAAATTTGAAAATATGGAGGAAACTGATAAATTTCTGTACACACACAAACTACCAAACTGAGCCAAGACGATATAGAAAATCTGAACAGATCCATAACAATAAAAGAGATTGAAGCTGTTATCAGAAGGCTCCCAACAAAGAAAAGCCCAGGACTGGATGGGTTCACTTCAGAGTTCTACCAAACCTTCAAAGAGGAATTGATACCAATTCTCTACAAACTATTCAAAAAGATTAAACAGAGGCCATTCTCCCAAACTCATTCTGTGAGGCAAACATCATACTGATACCAAAACCAGACAAGGATACATCAAAAATAGAAAACTAAAAGCCAATATCCTTGATGAACATAAACTCAAAAATCCTCAATAAACTACAAACAGAATACAGAAACACATACACAAAATTATAAACCATGATCAAGTGGGATTCATCCAGGGATGCAAGGTTGGTTCAACATATGCAACTCAATAAATGTGATACACCACATCAATAAAAACAAAGACAAAGACCATATGATCATCTCTAGAGATGCTGAAAAAGCATTTGACAAAATTCATGACATTTGTTCATGATAAAGACTCTCTACAAGTTAGGTATAGATGGAAAGTATCTCATCACAATTAAAGCCATATATGGTAAGCCCACTGCCAATATCATCCTGAATGGGGAAAAGCTGAAAGCTTTTCCCTTAAGGATAGGAACTAGACAAGGATGCCCACTCTCACCACTCCTATTCAACATAGTGTGGGAAGTATTAGCCAGAGCAATCAGAGAAGAGAAGGAAATAAAGGGCATCCAGATTGGAAAAGATGAAGTCAAACTGTCTCTGTTTGCAGATGACATGATGCTATATATCGAACAGCCTAAAGCCTCTACAAAAACTCTTAAAGTTGATCAATGATTTCAGCAAAGTTGCAGGATACAAAATCAACATACAAATATCAGTAGCATTTCTATACTCCAACAGTGAACATGCAGAAAAAGAAATCAAGAAAGGTAGCCCATTTACAATAACCACCAAAAAATTAAAATACTTAGGAATAAAGCTAATCAAGGATGTGAAATATCTTACAAAGAGAACTTCAAACTATCAAACCATTGCTGGGAGAAATTAAAGAGGATACAAGAAGATGGAATGATATCCCATGCTCTTGGATCAGAAGAATTAACTTTGTGAAAATGTCCATATTACCCAAAGTGATCTACAAATTCAATGCAATCCCCATCAAAATTCCAATGGCATTTTTCTCAGAAATAGGAAAAACTATCCAGACATTTATCTGGAAGAACAAAAGACTATGCATAGCCAAAGCAATCCTGAGCAAAAAGAATAAAGTTGGAGGCATAACACTACCTGGCTTTAAACTACACTACAAAGCTATAATAACCAAAACAGCATAGTACTGGCATTAAAACAGACACACTAATCAATGGAATAGAATAGAGAATCCAGAAATCAACCCATTCACCTACAGCCATCTGATCTTTGACAAAGGCACCAAGTTTACACACTGGGGAAAGGACTGCCTCTTCAGCAAATGGTGCTAGGAAAACTGGACATTCATATGTAGAATGAAACTAGACCTGTACCTCTCACCATATGCCAAAATCAACTCAAAATGGATTAAAGAATCAAGTATACATCCTGAAACAATAAAACTCCTTAAAGAAAACATAAGGGAAACACTCCAGGAAGTAGGAGTGGGTACAGACTTCATGAATATGACCCCAAAAGCATAGACAACCAAAGGAAAAATAAACAACTGGGATTATATCAAACTAAAAAGCTTCTGCACAGGAAAAGAAACAATCAAAAGAGTGAAAAGACAACCAACAGATTGAGAAAAAATATTTGCAAAATACACATCTGACAAAGGATTAATATCCAGAATATACAAGGAACTCAAACAACTTTATAGCAAAAAACTAAATAACCCAATTAAAAAATGGGCAAGGAGCTGAACAGGCATTTCTCAAAGGAAGATATACGAATGGCCAACAGACACATGAAAAAAATGCTCAACATCACTCAGCATTCGGGAAATGCAAATCAAAACCACACTGAGATACCATCTCACTCCAGCTAGGATGGTTAATATCCAAAAGGCTGAGAATAATAAATGCTGGCAAGGTTGCGGAGAAAAAGGAACTTTCATACACTGTTCATGGGACTGTAAAATGGTGCAGCCTTTATGGAAAATGGTGTGGAGGTTCCTCAAACAATTACAGGTAGATCTACCTTATGACCCAGCTATTTCACTGCAGGAAATATACCCAGAGGAACGGAAATCATCATGCTGAATGGATACCTGTATTCACATGTTCATTGCTGCACTTACAATAGCCAAGAGTTGAAACCAGCGCAAATGCCCATCATCAGTTGAGTGGATAAGGAAACTGTGGTATATCTACACAATGGAATACTACTCTGCTATGAAAAAGAATGAAATACTAACCATTTGCAGCAACATGGATGGACTTAGAGAAAACTATATTAAGTGAAACAAGTCAGGCACGGAAAGAGAAATACCACATGTTCTCACTTATTTGTGGGAGCTAAAAATAAATAATAAATATACCAACAAATAAAGGGTGAGGGAGGAAGAAGATACAACAATCACAACAATTCCTTGAACTTGTTAAGACAAGTGAACAGATATGATGTAGTTGGGGGCGAGGGGAGAGAAGGAGGGGGGAAAGAGGAATGGGTAAATGTACATGAAAATCAACTACGATGTATATTGAGAAGTTAAAATAAAAAAGAAATTAAAAAATTAAATTATAAATATAAAATAAAATGGCTCATTTCTTTATTCAACAAATATTTACTGAGTATGTACTATGTGCCAAATCCTGTTTCGAGGAAATACAATAGTAGAATTTGTACTCATAAAGTAACTTCATGTTCAATACCTCCTCCTACTAGTGGTATTTAAGCAAACCATGGCCAAACTAACCAGCTATAAATGAGCCTTTCCTTGGGTGTACTATTGTATTCAAAAAACCCGAAATGACTCCTTTGCTTATACCTACCAATTCCAGATATTTCTGCCTATTTTTCAGGCAACCCTCTAAAGTTCAGTCTGTGCAATCTTTTATCATACCATTTTTTTTTAACCTTACCTCTAGCCTGCTTAAACTGGAATCTTCATTTCTGCACACACAGGTAGTATTAATCACTTCTTGCAGTCACATAATGGGTGCTTTGTGTCTTCTTAAACACAATCGCCTACAAGATTTGGGAGCAATACCAACTGCTTAATGTTTATTTCAACCTGCATTATATTTTTCACTCCTCTGAACAAGAAAATTATTTATAGTCTGTATCTTAAAAAAATCACAGTCTGAGTCTGCACCTTAAAATTTCATGTACACATGGATTTGTCTTGCCTTTACTGAGAACAACCTCAGATCATATATGCATTCTTATTATTTAGAGCTTACAAATAATCAGGTTATTTTTCTGTACATTGCTGACCACTGATCACAGGCACACAAAATTTAAATACTATTTGAAAAATTATAGCCCAGGTAAAGAAGCCCTGGTCTTCTTAGTCCTTTTTTACCACTTTATGACTTTCTGGTGCTTCCATCTTATAACAGCAACCATCGTTTCTAATTCAAAAGTTGAAGCTCCTGGCTTGATAAAAGGCATCTGTGCTACTTTGAGGACCGAGATGCAATTTGAGCCATTAAATTGTTGAAATCCAAATGCATCTTTATGTTTTAAGGGGACAACATGGCAACACAGTTGAAATTGAGACAATTTTTAACAAGGCACTTGTACTTGGTAATTGCTGAATAATATTTTTGAATGGAATAGAATAAAATCAAAATAGACAAAGACAAATTGACTGTGGCCTATAGTATTTTACAGTTGCCACAATGTGGTGCCTCCAGTACCAGCACCCAGAGTAGAGTGAGGCCCCGTGAGAGTGGATGGAAGGAAAACAGGCAGCCGTGACATTCATACTCAAGATCAGACTTTCCGAATGCAACCTGCATTTCCAGCATTCACTCATGTGTCTTTGTGAGTCTCATCTCAATGCCTTCTTCCAGGGACTCTGGTTGCTGCTAACATTCCACGTGCAGTGCTATGAGGGGCCCACAGACAGAATCCGACCGATGCCAAGCGTTCTGATGAGCACAGTTCTCCAGGAGAGGAAAGTGGATTCTTTCTCATGAAGCATTTGGGAGCATCTGACAGCTGCTGAGCACAGGGGTAATTGTGGGCAGCGACCGGATCTACCTGCCTCGCAGCAATGATTGAAGCGCCCTGGATGGGAGCCTGGCACAGCCAGTCTGAGGTTGAAGCACTGTGGTTCTGCCAACTATGATGAATCCACTTAATCTCACTGAAGAGGAGGTTTGTGATTATGAACAATTTCCCCTGACATTTAGCCACTAGATGATGTCCAAATATTTACAATGGTTGTGTTACCCATTACATAGTTCCTATCACAAAAATCTACTAGAACATTATGCCCAAGAATAATCTATAAATATGCAGAAAGGACTTAATGATGTTTTCTATGCATGCAGACCTCAAGAAAGGGGAGACTCAAGGTCAACAATCTGATTTCACTTAGTTAAAATTCTTTGTAATTTTGAAAACTTCAAAATTCTCTTTTCTATTCATTTTACATTTTTCTTTTATAAGAAAGAAATCATGATCTGAGTATGACAACTTAATTGTTATACTTTTTGAGTACTATTCAAGGCCGAATTCTAAATATGATAGTATGCTTGGAGGAAAACATCCTTTAGGTTCTTCTGAATCATCTTATAGTTTATAAGGATGAATAATCTTTATTTTAATTCATTTAATATTATCTATCTTGTCATATGATGATAGGACATATAGTTCAACAGGTTAAACTATACCAGACATTACAAAAATGCAAGTGTCTCCAGATAATAATAAGTTAACCAAGCCAATTCTAAATTATTTTCTCTCTCTCTTTTTTAAGGTTTTACCAATTTGGCCCATAACTGAGTGAACACAGTTATGAGGATGATAAATCAAATCCTCTGAGCATAAGGGAGACTTATTATTCTGGCATCAGCTGTAGAACCATTGCGTAAATTTCAGACTTTACTCTGTTTCATAATGGAGGGTGATATGTCCTGGAAAGATAATCATTAGAAGGCATCTTTTCTTGATCTACTAAAATTAATTCGATTTTGGAAAAATTTTAAAGAGCTAAATCTGAAAATATTTAAATTTTTCCTGTCTTGAATATTTTATATGTTTGCCTCAATACAAAGCATTTGACTGTGGCTTATGCTGTCCCAATGTTCCTGACCATGCCAGTAGGCTGGCTCATCTCAGTTTTCATGTAATAGTGTATTTTGGGAAGAGGATAAATGGAACACTGTTCTCTGAACCCAGTTTATACAATGCTGTAATTAATCGATCTACTCAGACACTGAGAAAATTTAAATAATAAACAGAAACTATTATCTTACTGCCAAAGAACCACAGAAATGTCAAATATTTAACACGTCAATTACTGGGTGGTGAATTACTTAATTTCATTTTTTTTGATCGACTTTATTTTAGGTCTTTGTAAGTAGGTAGTGTAATCAGAGACTCTTATGAGCTTGAGAAAAGAAAGGAAGCATAGAGATAAAACCACAGCTCTGTAGCCACTGTTATCCAATTAGTTATATTTCTTCTATTCAGCAAGCCCACTCTTCCATACATTTCCCACTGTTGGTGCTTGCTGTCATAGGATATAGTCCACGTGTCTTTTCTTCAGTAGATTAGAGCTCTTTGAAATCAGGGACTGTAAAATACTTACGACAGAGGCTCTGTGGGGTATACAGTGGTCCCTTACGTACTCTTGATCAGTCACCTGGAGACTATATATACACATTGAAAAGTCATGGAGTCCCAGCCTTTAATCTGTTATGTAAGATGGTGTGGGGGTTGTGATACAACAAGAAATATATATTTGTCCCGATTCCTGGCACATAGCTTCTAAAGTCCTTGAAATCTCCAAAGTGATGAGTGCCTTTTCCAGGATAATGAGATGACTGGTGGGTGGCCAGAGAAACCAACCATGTGAATAAAGGGTTGAAACTTTTAGTCCCACTCCTCAACCTCCTGGGAGGGGAGAGAGGCTGTATAAGCTCATCACCAGTTGCCATTGATTTAATCAATCATGCCTATGTAGTGGCACCTCCATAAAAACCCTAAGCAAAGGGGTTCAGAGAGCTCCTGTGCTGGTGAACGCACTGAGGTGCTGGGAGGGTGGTGTGCCTGGAGAGGGCTCCGAAGCTCCATGTGCCTCCCCTTCCCACACATCTCTTCCATTTGGCTGGTTCTGAGTTGTGTCCTTTACAGAAAATTGGTAGTAGCAAGGAAACTGTTTTCCTGAGTTCTATGAGCCATTCTAACAAACTATATAACCTGAGGAAAGGGTAATTTTAACCCCTAGCTGGGTTTTACCCAACTTACAGCTGGTCAGAAGTACGAGAGGTCAGGACTTGCTACTGGATTCTGAAGTGGGGGCAGACTTGCTGGAATGAGCTGTTTAATGTGAGGTATTTGATGCTAAGTCCAAGCAGATAGCATCAGAACTGAATTGAGCTGTAAGACACCTACGATTCAGTTCTGTAGAATTGGCAAATTGTTTGGTGTGAGAAAAACCCATAGACGCTTGGCGATAGAAAACAGTTCATAGACGTGGAGCAGGAGATCTGTACTTTAACATCTCCCTTTGTGAGTCCCCTGAAAACCACAGATTCAGTGGAACAAGTACAAAAAAAAATCTGGGTTTAAATCCTGTCTCTGTTTTTCACTGAGTGCCTTTTGGCTTTTCACTTATAAGGTATGCTGCACCATGGCTAGAATATATGGAGAGACTTTGCAAAGACACATGAAATAGAACCAGGTCTTTACTTATTAATGGTTTATGGTCTAATTTTTTGTCATTTGTTTGGAACTTTAAACATATTGTTTTCATGGAAGTTTCTGGATGAATTCTGGAAGCCTATTTAACTGATAACATAGCCATTGCACAACCTACAACTGAAATTTGGGGGTGCTGAATACACAGCTAAGACTCTCTGGGTGCTCTTGGTGCTTAGCAGGGCCTCCTCCTATGGCTGTGCCAGCTGCTCACCACTGCCCTAGTGGCCAGTCAAGATACCCACAGCCTGACATTCAGCCACCGGTCCACTGCCCAAGCAGACTACCCTGATTTGGGACCAGCTCTGCCCTCTCTCACCCAAAACATAAAGTTACCAAATATTTAATCTTTGCAATCTGATATGTTAGAAATAGTATCTCAAAGTAGTTTTCATATGCATTCATCTTATAATCAACAGAATTGAGCATCTTTTCATATACTAAAGAGCCATTTCTATTTTCTTGTCTGTGACTGTTCATTACTTTTGCTTATTTTTCCATTGGGTTATTGATCTTTTGGGGAACACTGCATGGAACTATTTTTAAATATAGTTCTTTGAGATACAATCTTAAAATATTTTCCACAGTTTCACATTACTCATTCCAATAATTTTGTGTTTCTCAAGACTTCTCAATCTTCCTGTGGTGTTTTTTTAATCCCTAAATTATTTTATTGTCTTCTGGGTCATAGAATTTAATTTTTTAAAATTGTTTCTGGGGTTTCCATATTCAGAAAAACCTTCCTCAGTCTAGTGTATGTGCTCATTCTGAGCCTCCTCTCCTGGCCTGTGGAAGCCCCTCAGACAAGGAGTTACTTTCTTCTGTTGTCACGCTCAGGTTTTGTTGCTGGGAAATCCTGAATGGTGGAAATCCCGTGGGATCTAAAAGCAGATCTGAAAGGATTTTTTGATGTTGGCAGACTCATGTTTCTCAGCCAGCCTTCACCCTAGGGAAGATCCAGTCTACCTTTTTCCTCCCTCCGGACTCACTGAAGATCAGGTAGATATAGCACAGTTACACCAGGGGACACCAAACTTACTCCCTTCCCTAGGGCTCCTCAAAGCGTGAAACACCAACCTCTTTCTGGGGTTTACTAACAACACATCCTCACACCTGTGCTTGTTGCTAGTCTCTCAGCAGAGCTTGGTGCCCCATCCACAGTCAGCCTGCAAGTTTCAGTAGCTACCTGCACAGGACAGGCTAGTAGCTGGAAGCTTGGAGAGGAGGAAACAGGAGTCAGACTGCATGCTATGTTCATAGATGAATTAGGGAGAATAACAGCTTCATGAGTTGTGTTTCTCTCCAAGAACATAGTTTGCCTTTTCTTTTATTTAAGTCTTCACATTTGTCTCTCGGGCACATTAAGTTTTCTTTCTATAGATCTTGCCCATCTGTTGTTCATTCCTAAGCATTTTATTTACTCCTAAGTATGTATTCCTAAGTAAGTTTACTTCTAGGTATTTTCTTATCATTGTAGGTATCGTAAAAGAAATATTTGCTTCTAGTATGTTTTATGATTGTTATTGTTACTTCTTTTATTATTTGTAAAAGATTTTCAGTTGATTTGGGGAAGTTTCATGGTACATTATTAATTTATTTGCAAATTATATGCAAAGTTAAATGATTTTGAATGACAGCAGATATGTTTTTCCTGATTCTGATGTTAATGAGTTTGTTTCTAGTGTTTCTCCATTGCACACAATGCTTAAGAGATTTGTATTACTGCGTTTAAAAAGTTTTCAACTATTCATGTGTTGTTAAAACTTTTTAATTAAAATGGATGTTGGATTTTTCAAAAATATTTAACATAAATTCTACATACCATTTTTCTTTTAATTTAATAACAGGATAAATTTTATTAATAGACTTCTTGAATGGAAATATCTTAATACCCTTCAAATAAAGCCTACTTATTCCTAGTATGTTATTTTTAAAATATGTTTTAGGACTCTGTTTGCTAATTTTTTATTTAGGATTTTTGATCTACAATTGTGAGTGTGTGTGTAAGTGTGTATGTGTTTTCTTGTTGGATTTGGATTTCATTATTTTCCTCGTTTCATGAAGAATTTAGAAAGTATGCTTTTTAATGCTCTGAAACAGTTTAAATATCATTAGAACTATCAGTTCCCTAAAGATTTTGGTAGAATTTCTCTCTGAATCTGTATCTGTTAAGATTTGTAATGATATTTTAGGGGCATGCATGTGGTGTGTGGAAGGGTGGTTAGGTTAATGGCAGCCATTTTCATTTCTTCCAAATATTTAATACATGTAAATTATATTTTCTTATTATTTTATTTCATTTTTATTTTGTACTGTATAGAATTGTTTTGTATTGCTAAATATTCATTTACTTTTATTATCTATTCTGTGAGCCTCAAATAATAAATTTGGATCTCAGCTATAAAAAAAATGAAATTAGCATATTTACATCTCCTCCCACGTTCCTTTCCACTATCTCTTCAAACTATTGATCTGGGACATTTATATTTACATAATATTCTCTGATCCCTGCGTTTGTTTTAGTCTAGTGTACACAATTAATTAAATTAAATCTAATTTATACAGTTAATTATTTTTCCATTATTTTCTTAGTGGGCTAATATTCATTCTATGGCCTTTTGAGATGGGTTCATGAGGACAATATTCTCTATCTCCCTCTTTTAGTATTATCAAATGTTTTGTCTCTTGCTTTTGTATTTGAATGACAGTTTAGATGGGTATAAAATTTAGGGAATCTCATATATTTTCTCAAACATACTGATTAACTTTCTTCTCATGTTCTAATGAATTCTACTGTGGAGACTATTTTTTCTCTTTTGAATATCTAATGTTTTTGGCTGGTTGCCCAAATATCTCTTTCTTAATTTGATGTCCAGAAATTTTACTACAATGTGACGTGCTGTAGAACTCTTGGTGTAATTTTTTTCTGGAAAAGAGTATTTCCTTAAAATCTATAGGTTCATGTCTTTATTTCTTGGGAGTTTTATTAAATTATATCACAATAATTTTGTTTCATTATATCTGATTTTTGGTGGGGGCATGGAGGGATTAAATTATGTGCACTTTGAGTCTCCTTTGCTTTTATTCCTTACATATTATTTTTCTCTATTTAGCTCTTTATTGCTGTTTCTCTTTGTTCAACATAATCGTCCCCATATTTGTTTTCAGTGATATTTGCACTCTATTGTCCACAGTTTTCAATTTTGCCTTCATTCCTGTGATTATTTTTTACTTCCAAATTTTCCCTGAGCTCTTCCAACTATCATTTTATCTTTTTTGTGTTTTTGCCATTTCTTTCCTGACTTTTTGCATCTTGCCTTTTTGATATTACTTTTATGAAAGGGGATTGTTTCAGATTTTTAAAAATTCATTGCAAAAAGCTGATCGAATTTGTATCTGCTTCAATCACAACATTGAGTTTTTGTTGTTGTTGAGTGTTGTCTTTCTTTTGTTCCAATTTATTTTCTCTGTTATTTATTCTCATAATTTTAATAGATCTTGTGGCAATCCTTTTTTCTGAGAATTCATATTTGAATGAAATAAGTTTTTATGGGCAGCTAATTACAGAATACCTGTGAAAAATCAGGGTCAGATGCTTGTTCCAAGCTAGCACAATGTTTCTTATGATGCAGATGTCATTGTTCTTTTAACCTTTACTTCTCCATAGCCAGTGAAGACAGACAGCCATGTACTGTTCAGAGTGGATACCTCTCTTCTCCTCTCACTTCAGAGCCTAATAGTAGACGGTTCTTGCAAATATGACTTGACTATGTGATTTTTCCTGCAGCCTAATCATTTTCTACTTCTTGAAGCCAAAGCACGTCCAAAGAATACCCTGTTCCTGCTTTTGCAAACAAGAGATTTGGAGTTCTCACCATAAGTGTACACCCCTTTTCTTGGGTGGAAACGAAGTCAGCTTGTCCTGAGATCTGTGACAGAGTTGTGCTACTGTCACATCTTTCCATACTTCTGAACCATCTCCATACCTTTCCCATTCTTTTTTAGGTTTTCAGAAGTTTTCTAGTTTTTCAAAGAAGTTTTCTTGCTTTTTTTTAAATTGGTTTCAAGAAAAGTACGCACTTTATGATCATGTCATGCATATTGCGGTATATGATTAATTCTTTGATAGTATTAGATATTTAAAAAATGTGGTGAACATAAGGATAGCTGTCATTCCTCTAAAAGAAGAAAAATGTATAAATAATTAAGCCCCACAGGGGACAGATAATTAAAATGTTATTTTGACACTAACTCTTAGAGATTTTGTCACCAGTTTCTCTTTTCAGCAAAATGGTACATTTTGATTAAGTTCACTCTTCACAGAGGCCTCGTTAAGTAAGCTGACTTTTGGACATGAAGATAATCCTCAAATATTTGGTCATGATGTTCTATGCCCTTCATAATAACAATAGCATTTTAAGGACACCAATGAATTCAACCTAAACTTACAGAGTTGTTGCCAAGGCAATTTCCCATTCCTAAATCTTTGAAAATAGCTGATGGCTCCAAGGAAAAACAGATGATTTTGAAATCTTAATCTTTTTATTAATTTATTGAAATTTTATTTACCATTGGGAGAAATATATTTAAGAACATTTACATAAAACTACTAGTAAGTCTGACCTTGATCTTTATTTTGACGTTTGATAGGATGGTGACAAGAAGAAAATGGATGTGGGATAAAAATATTTAACTAAAGTTGTGCAGAATGTAAGAAGGAAAACTTCACAAAATAAATTATACTCCTGTTTTAGAGATAATAAAAATTATTTATTATTATTGTGGAAATAATTCCTGGAAATATTTTCTTGAATAAAGAATGAATGCTAATATTTTTATAGAAAGAAAAAAGTACCATTTCCGGAAAGTGGATAAACCAGAAATGAAAGTTACCAGTAAAAGTGAACTTTTTTTATTAGATCATGTACATGGTTAAATGGTAAAGCATCTTCCTTTGGAATTTAGACAAATTTAATCTCTAGTTAGTTATAATTTAACTTATTTGCATTTTATTAACTAGTTTTCTTTAATTAAAATCGGAGCTCATACGTATGGAAAAATTTCAAACACTGTACATACTCCTATGACAGAATGTCTACTTCTCTTCCATATCAGAGCCCCAGCTTCCCAGCCTCCCTACTCAGATGGAAAACAGTATTTTCAGGTTTTATGGCTTATTTTTGAAGACGTTCTGGCATGCACAAGTCTAGATCCATCTGTTTACACACATTTGGGAGGATACTAATACATACTAATCTACTCCTTGCTTTTTTCACTATACAGTTCAAATTAAAATAAAGTTGCATGATTTTAGTGCATTAAAATGATATATTTGACTGAAAAACTGTTTTGATCACTAATCAAAGCGTATAAATATATAAGCCAAAGGCAGTGCTTACTGAAGTTTTGTCATGTCCTTTGCTACAATTGTCTCTCTTAGATTACAGTGTTTGAAAGACCTTCAAGAGGGAGCTTTGGGAGAGCTAGAAAATAGAGGATAAGTAAAGAAGTATTCACGAGTGAAGTGAAGTGTGTTGAACCTCTAAGATGGCGTAAGTTAGAGAGCTCAGGTGTTAAAAGCAAGGATGATCTTTTTCTAAGCACAGAGAGGGGAAAAAACATGCAAAGAGAATCACAGACACAAATGTTATACTTGTAAAGGACCTGGAAGATTATCTGGTCCAAACCTGGGTCTTATTGATGATGAAACACAACAGGATCTCCAAGCAAGGATGTGGCAGAGTGAGGACTAAAACCCAGGTTTTCACTGCAAGTACAGACCTAGATGGCTGGGGCTTTCTTACCTCCGTCTACTGCCGGGGATAAGTCACTGAAGAAATTGTGTTGCATAAAAGGTCTTTAGACTCTTTCAAGGCCTGTGAAAGCCTCATCTCTACCTAGTAATGGTGGAAAGTGGGAAAGCGTAACTGCTGGACAGCAGGGAAAAATCACCTTAATTCTTCCAACCTGATTAGTTCATTTATGTGTCTTCAGATCTGTGTGTATGAGAGAAAAATTGTCTTTTACTTATTCCTAATGAAAAGTGGAGTCAGATAGCTCAATATAATCTGTTGGTAGTACTGGTATTTACTCCTCCGAATGGGACATTGTGTAGTTTTTTCAAAGCCTACCGCAGGGTAATGGCAATCAATGTGTCTATTCATTTCCCTATGAATTTGCTAACACAAAAAGGGATGAAACCACTGACCTGTAGCCCAGGATATTCCCAAAGTCTTCAGGAAAACAAGTGAAGTGTCAGGAAGACTTAGGTTCTTGTCTCAAGACTGAACTCATCATTTGCAATGTATTGTATCAGAATTATATTATGCTATATTATGCCACAATTCAGAAAGACAAAAACAGGTAACCATTGTAAAAATAGAAAACTTCATAAATCTCCACTAAGAAAATACAACCTAAGAAAATGAAAACTATATGATAAAACCAGAAATCATTTTGTGGCTATGTCACCATTTAGTCTGTGATTTCATGGGAAGGATTCCTAAAGATTACCTTGAACTCTGTCCTGATATGTCTTGGTTATGCCACAGATGTATCAATGAATATACAAATATATAGTTTTAATTCATTGAATGAAAAAATTAGGTATTTGAGTTTGCACTAATACCTGTGTCAGTCAGCATTCTCCAGAGAAAAAGAACCAATAGAGACAGAGAAAGAGAGGAGAGAGAGAGAGAGATTTCTTTTAAGGACTCAGTGCATGTAGTTGTAGGTACCTGCAAGTCTAAAATCAGTAAGGCAGGCCAGCAGACTAGAAACTCAGGCAGAGATTCTATGTTACAGTCCTAAGGCAGAAGTTCTTCTTCTGAAAATATGTCTTCACTCTAAAATCCTTCAATCGATTGGGTGAAGCTCACCTACGTTACTGAGGGTAATTTCCTTTTCTTAAAGTCTACTGACTACAGATGTTAATCATATATACAAAACATGTTCACAGCAATATCTAGGCTAGTGTTTGACCAAACAACTGAACTCCATATTCTAGCCAAGTTGACCCATAAAATTAATCATCACAATACTGTTACATAAATTAAATGATCTTAATCACCATTTTTTTTAGCATAACAGAGTTGAAGGTGTCCAACAACATGCAGTTACGACAGTAGCTGACAGTGCAATCAAAGCAAGATTAACTTTAGAGTCTGATTCTCCCTGAAGATCATTTATGTTAGTGAAGCATACTGGAAAACAATGCATTTGACCATGTATTATTTATATGCATTTTATATATTACTATATGCATTTGACTATGTATGACCAACCTTGTGGAAATAAGTCATCAATATGTCACAAATGTGAACTGATCACAAAGTGAGCTTGAGTCTAACTCATAGCCCCAAGTGAAATGGATATATCTATCGATAGCTAGGTAATTTAACTGAAGATAGCTACACCTCATAATGTCTTCACCTGTAAGTAAACTTATAAAATTGTGAGTAGTCTAATGTCAATCAACACCAAAAAATTAGTGCATCATAGATATTATTGATTGCAATCTTTGTGGGCCATGGAAGCTGACAGAATAACATGCTTCTGATTCAGCAAGGTCACAGAGAAGTTAAAATTTTGTACCTTGAAAGGATAACAGAGGGCATCTCGTTGAGTTCTCTCATTTTACAGTTCCAGAAACTGAGGATCCTTCTATCATATTCACATCTTCTGACTCAAAGTCCACTGTTCTGCCTGTTATACCTCATCGCACTACACTAGTTGTTGGTAGTGTGATCAAATACACCTTATGTGTGCTGAGATGTCTTTGATAAACACGATGCAGTAAATCAGTAAGAACTTTACAAGACTGGTCAAATCTTCCATTATACACCTGAAATTAAAAAGAACATAGGCGTAAGCCATCTCTGTTCCCTCCTTTGGGGTACTGTCTTATCTATGGAGCTCAAACCTCTTGGCTTGAACTGATAACACCATGTGCACAGAACCACATTAATGACAAATGGCATTACTTAACTTACAATAGCCTTTAAGGAACTGGGACATTTCCCCTCCTCTCCTCATCACCACGCTTTTACCCTTGTGAAGGTTACTACCTCATTTTAGGTCATTCTTGATGAAAAATATTTTTCTTCTCAGGCTCATTCATTACTCATAATATCAAATAAATAAAATCAAAGCTTTATTCAGTACTTAAAAAAGGAAGAAAAGAAGCTATTTAAATGCTTTGTGAATTTTTGGCATTACATTACTTCACTAATTTCAAAAAGGTTTAGCAACTAATATTTTAGCAAAATGTATATTGCCCATATTTTTACCTTAAGTTTACAGTATTCGCATTGGAAGCAACTGTTCATGTTGCAACTTGGGAGACACATTCAGTTACTGTCTTATTTTAGGTAGTTTATCTTTCTCCAAAGAAAATTTAGACAATACTAAAAAGTAAGGGGAAAAATGCATTGTCTTACTGCTGAAACTGATCCATCATCAGCTATCACTATTAGCTCTGAACTGTGAAAAGACCTGACTTTCTCGAGGCTGGAGGAACGTCCATCGGGCATAAGCATTGTGTGCACGGAGGCAGATTCTGCCTAACAGGCTGCAGCAAGCCTCAGCACATGTGCAAGGCAGTCTGCCAAGGGCCTCTGTACCACACTAAGAGCTTGGGTCTTACATCTTGAGCAGTGTACAGCCCACAGAGCATTTGAGTTATCTTTTGTGTAATGAAATGTTCCTCGTGCTGAGCTTGTTTCTGAAAATACAAAACTTTTTGCTTGTTTATGGTTCATAATACAGATAATAGAATTGATTGCCATTCTGATTCACTTCAAGAATTATTTATGTCAAAAATTTTAAAAAATCACTTTAAGGCAAAGAGCACAAAGGAATGGTTTAAAAGAACCAAGTTTTCTACCTTTGAGGATAAATACAACAGTGAACTCTTAATAGGTTTATTGCAAGTAAACAAAGCCAGCCACACAAAAAAATTGAGAGGTGATTATTTGATTTTATCAAAAAATCATTTTGGGGGAACTATTATATACTGTTGGTGGAAATGTAAACTAGTATAGCCATTATGGAAACAGCATAGAAGCTCCTCAAAAAATTAAAAATAGAGCTACCTTATGATCCAGCAATCCCACTACTGAGTATATATCCATAAGAAACAAAATCTGGGTGTTGAAGAGATAGCTCACTCCCATGTTAACTGCAGCACTCTTTCCAATAGCCAAGAGGTGGAATCAAAGGAAATGTCCATCAAAGGATTAATGGATAAAACTCTGTGATTTATACATACAATGGAATACTACTCAGCTATAACAGGAAGGAAATCCTGCCATTTGCAGCAGCATGGATGAACTTGGAGATAAGCCGGGCACAGAAAGAAAGATCTCACTCATGTGGAATCTAAAAAAGTGTTCACATAGAAGTAGAGAGTAGAATAGTGGTTAACAGAGGTTGGGGAGGGCAGAAGGGAGGGAGATGGGGAGAAAGTACAAAGTTATAGTCAGGTAGGAAGAATAAGGTTTGGCGTTCCAAGGAGACTATAGCTAATAACATCCTATTGTATATTTCAAGATAGCTAGAAAAGAGGATCTTGAATGACATCACCACAAAGAAATGATAAATGTTTAGATGATGGATATGCTAACTACCCTGAGTGGATTATACAATGTATGCATATATTGAAATAACACACTGTATGCCATAAACATGTACAATTTTAAAATAATAATGAAACATAAAATAAAATTTTTTGTCAAATAATTTAGTAGAGTAGTAGTTAAGGCAACATTTTCTGGAGTCAAACTGCTTTGGTTGGATCTCTGCTTTCAAATTTATGGTAGTTTGTGAAAACAGATGCTGTCAATATTTTGTGCCTGAAACTAAACTGCATTGCACAGGGAAATCACAATACTTTAAAATTGTGGTGTCTATTTGTGTTACATAACATAGGGGTTTTAGTAGTTGATATTCCTCAGTTTGATAGAATTCAGTAATTTTCCAAAATGACCAAAACTTGGGCCAGCAAGAATACCACTTCTCTTAGGTGAGAATGAGCTGTGTATCTACAAGACTATTAAAAAAACTAGAAACCGGAGGGGCAGGGGAGGAGAGGATATATGTTCTTGCTGCAGGCTAAAGTCTTCTGGATCCTGGAGGTCCTAGAATGCCACATGTAATGGAGCAGCTCTACATACTGAGATCCTGAGAGACATGAGATGCTTGTGTTTTCAAGCAGTATAATGTATTTTGTGTGAAACATAGTTTGTGTTGCCTGAAAACACACCTGTTCTTAGATGGGTATGTTGAAAATACCATCCTACATGAAAGTTTAATTTTAGATATAGGGCACAGTATATGCTACAATTTTCTAGAGACTTGTACTCTCAGGTAACGTTAGGTATCTCTAATACATAACACACCAAGCAACAAACCCAGTTTTTAAAATAACATTCGTCTTAGCCTGAAAGTATTATTAGAACCCTGGTACTAGGGATGGGTACAATCAGTTGGTGATCACAGCTTTGGCTTGAGTAAGCAAAGAGGAGAAAAGAAGCTAATGTCTTAATGACTTTTGGAACAATCAGAACATGTACCCTTTAATTGAGTATACTGAAAAGTCTTGCAATAAAGTTGTAAGAGAAGGTCGAGGAGAAGCAAATATATTTGCTTTCATTTTGCTAAAAATTTTAACAGCATGTAGTTTGAGGAGATGAAAGAATGTTACCAAGATTTCAACTGAAAAAGTGTGGGAAACCTACGTTTAGATGAATAATGAGGCCAGCTGGTTGGATTCAGTAGACTGGGGAGCCAAAGGCTGCCATCCAGGTAACTGCAAAGGCATCAGCTGAGATGCCACCACCTAAAATAGTTTCAACTTGAAATGTAGGGAGCGTGAAGATTAAGGGACCATATTTTAAGAGTAAGATTTCAACTCTTAGTTTCCTTTACAGAACAGTCACAAATTACATCCCATGTTATAAAGGAATTTACTCTATATAAAGAGATAACTTGCTAGACTTTATAGAAAATATTTCATTAAAGAAAAATTTCCTAAAGCAATCAGACATCGACTTAAAGAACTGAGTCAGAGACATAGGGACAGGTGGGAAAGTATTTACAGCAAATGTATTGAGTCCAGGGCCTGCAGCTCTGAGAATGTCAGGGGAGAGGTCATGAGCTTCAGGGCTGTTCTGGGTTATGTCCTTGGCTGTGAGGACTGCCAGACAAACCTCTCATGCTCTTGTCTTGTTTCCAAGCCTTCTCTCTAGCCCGACATGTGATTCCGTAAACCATACAATGGTCTTCCAGTAAATTCTGAAGTTAGCCAGAATCCATTGCTGGGTGAGGTACACATGAATACTGACCAATACAACCTCCCAATGTACGTTTAATTTGGTTTTTTTTTTTTCTTTAATCACCAAACTTCTAGATACATTCTTTAAAAAAAAGTTAACAATGGTCACACAAGTGGTTACATAGGTTTTTGTGGATTTTATAGATACATAGCATTATTAGTACAATTTCTTCGAGAATAGATGTTTCACATTTCAAACTGACTTTTCAAGGAAATTTGGTAAATATTAGGTATATATTAGGAGTTTCTGAATCATATTAGGAGGTAGAATTTTTTAATACAAAGAAAAACCTGTACAAAAATAATTTCTTTCATGGTCAAGCTTTCTAACTATGAAACTTCCCAGCTAAAAGCTTTCTTCTTAAAATGCTTGTTATTATCTCAGTTAAGGAACTATATATAGGAGCTCAAATTTTCATCAGATTGCTGAAATGTCAGCTTTTTCAGATAATGGATTTTCAGTAATCCATCTGCTAAATGGTTTACATTTTTTTTTATCAAGTATGAGATTTCAAAATAAAAGACAAAAGGAAAATATTTAAATACTTTTGACGTATTATTTTGACATAATGGCATAGCTACACAGTAGAAGGTCTTCACAAGTAATTATGGTTTCCATCAAGGCTATTTTTTATGCTCAGCTGAAATTAGTCTGGATTTGCCATTGTTCATATCTCATTCCCTAGCTTACTTACAAGGAAAATTATGAATGGAATTTAGAACTTTCAAAATTGCCCTTGAAACTCTTTGCCTCTTCCTAAGAGAAAAAATTCCCTTTAAAGTTGGTGATTTGACTAGAAGCCTAACATGAACACAAAGTTGGTGAGAGATGATCTCAAGGTCACATAGCTAACTAGTGGCAAAACCAGGACTTTAACATAGGTCTTTTGCTCCAAAGTCATGTTCTATTTACAGCAAAACGTTATCTTCTTTTAGGTATCACCAATTTAGATATTTTCCTGAAAACAAACTGCTGAAACACACTATTGTAGAGATATGTCCCATTTGCATTATTTTTCTTACTTTAAAATGCACTTGGTGATTTTGAGTTCCTTCTACATTGACACCTTAGTGAGCTGATGCTAGTGAATTTTAAGGTCAAGTCTTTATTTTATTATTTTACTGTTATAACCAATTAAAGATGCAATAATTCAACTTGTTTCAACATTTAAAAAATATAATTTGATCTTCTTGAGAGCATTTTTCACACTAACCACTGACTCTCCTTGTCTTTCATTTATTGAATAAATATTATTGAGAAGGAACTATGGTCCAGGCACTGTCTGAGAGCTTGGGATGCCTCAGAACAAAAGAAACATAACTCTCTGCTTTCATAAAACTAACATTTTAGCAATTCAAGACAGACAACAAATAAAATGAAAATCTTTTGGAAAGTTTTAAATAGAAGAGTAGCATGATTTGGCTTATATTTTGGAAGGATAACTGAGTGGTGTATGGGCAACAGACTGGGGTGGGAGGAGGTGAGGGTAGAAGCAGGAAGACAGTGAAAGACAGTGAGACACATCACACAAGAAAGGTGGTGGAGGTACAGACGAGGTGATGGCAGAAAGGGTGAGAAGTAGGTTAGAGTCAGGAAATGTTTTGTGGATAGAACCAAGAGGATTTTCTGATAGAGGGGATATATGGTATGAGACGAAGAGAGCATTCAGACGTGAGTCCAAGGATTCAGAGTAAGCAGCAGGAAGGGTGACACTGTTTTCAACTGAGATGGGAAATAGTGTGAGAAAAGCAAATTTGGAAGGAAGACTTTGTGCACAACAGACTAAAAAGTAGATTAAGTGCTCAGAAAGAACTGAAGATGTGTATCTGCATGTACTTCACAGAAGAGGCCACGTCCTTTCTTTTGGATCTCTTCACAGTGAATTGAAAGAAAGCCAGGGTGTGTTGAAATACAGACCTGGCATCTGGTGGAAAGAGTCAGAGTGCTGGGAGCTGGAATAAGAGATGTGGCTTTCAAAGACACTTATTCAGTACCATGGAGAGCTTCAAACCAACGTTCTGGACTGCCGACAAAAATAAAACAGGCCCAACAATCCCACTCTGTACATAGTTTATCCATTCATTCCTTCACTCACTGATTTACTCATTCATTCGGTTGCTCATCATGAGGACAACAAATAAAGCACAGTGTTCTCCCTCAAGAAAGAGAAATACAGAGAAGCAAATAAATAAATAAATTCTTCTTTCCCGTTGATTGGACCTTATGATGTAAAATAAGTGTTCTTTTCAAAAATCATACATAACATATTCTTGAGGGACCCATAAATTACCTACGTATTTTGTAATGTTTATAATTACAATGTCACTGTTATATTTAAAATATTAATTCTAAGGCATTGTTAGTCTGCTAGACCTCTCCTTAACCAGACTATTATCATTCGATTTATTTCTTTGCCTGCATTTGAGTGTTGGCAGGGCCATCCTCTCTCTGCAAACACTAAGGAAGGCTCTGTTTCAGGCCTCTCTCCTTGCTTCTGGTAGTTCCTGGGCTTGCGGCAGCATAACTGCAATTTTCACATGGCATTCTGTGTGTGTGTGTGTGTGTGTGTGTGTGTGTGTGTGTGTGTGTGTGTGTGTGTGTGTGTGTGTGTCCAAATTTCCCCATTTTATAAAGATACCAGTCACATGGGATTAGGAATCCAGAGTACTCCAGTATGACTGCATCTTAAATAATTACATCTGCAATGGCCCTATTTACAAATAAGGCCACATTCTGAGGTGCTGGGGTGTAGGCCTTAAGCATGAATTTGGGGGGCAACACAATTCAATTCAGCCTATAACAAGTTCACAATATTGTTGGTGCCAACTGACCACCTAAATTTATAGTGTTCCTTTACCTCAGCCCCATAAACTCCTGTGTCAGCAGATTTCTTCTCCACACCCATAGAGTTTCAAGTTGTAAAAATATGGATGTACAGAGACTTCTACTTTAGAAATAAGCCCTAGGGCGGTAATATTAGAAGGAATTGAGGTACTCTATTTGTCTTTTATAGTTGTATTAATTGTGGCTCCTGTCCAAGCTCCAAGATGCCAGAATCAAGTCTCAGATTAACCAAGCTCTCTCCCAGGCTGGAAGTGGAAAAGAGTATCTGGGATAAAGTGAGGCAGTAAACAAGGGAGACGAGGCACTCAGCAATGTCATGCTGCTGAGCCTCGTCAAAAACCCAGGAAACAGGTGTCAAACTGGGGTGAAGCCAGATCACAAGGGGAGGTGAAAGGCCAGAGAGCGGGGATGTTGATGCTGGTGTTTAATCTGTGGAAATGCGGATGATATCTTACAGGCCAAATCCTGAGCCTTTAGATCCATACATTTCTCTAATAGTTGGCGTCATGTGGAATCCTTTGAGGAATCTGTGAAATAGCCTGAGGGTCTCGTCAGTCCTATACTTAGTCTTCTCCAAGCACAGTAGGCCTTCATGATCTATGTTTGAGGACATAGTCCACGTTTTGGGAGGGAGGTGGGGCTGGCAGTTGTTCTTTCAGTGGCTAGAATTTAATGTTTGAAAATGGTTGAAGTTAAACATAATAAGAGGACAAGTGTTTTGGTTCATTCTGTTGTTCCTAAGACTATTTGAAAAAAGAATTCTTTAGATAGCTTAAAAGTCAAAGGTAAGACTAAAACATAACATGTTATACAATCTCCCTTTGCAATCAAAGAGAGTAATACAAGGTCAAAGACAACAAAAAGAAAAATCCAGCTCCATACTGTTGCAAGAAACCCACTGAAAGTGAGTTCTCAGAGAAAGGTTAAAGAAAATGGTTAGGTAAAGGCACTGTTCTTTCCTTAAGAAGAACATCGTTTTCTTCTGCAATAAAGAATATTAAAGTTTTAAAAAATATTTTTCCTATTAATAATGTTTACACAAATATTAAATTTAGAGCAGAACAATCTGTTTGCTCTTCGTTAAAGGGCATTGACTGGTCACTATTAGCTGATCCTTACATAGTCATGGTTAAAAACCAAAATTCTTGGCTGGAGAATACTTTATATTACTACTTCTAAGTTGAAAAATAAAGTTATTGATACTCATATTCTGTGGGGCATGCTTTGTTCCTAAAAGTTCATTTGCCATTGCTATTAGAAGCTACAAAAATGTTAACAACATTATCAGAGCATGCTAATGATGTGCTGTCTCTTGAAGATGAATGCGATGTTATGGACTTAAGGTGCAAGCTTTGAGTGGCTAAAATAATTACATCTTTCTTGCAATAACACATATAATATGGGTATTTTTTTGTTTTGTTTTGTTTTTGGAGGGGGTATTTAGTAGGGTTCAGGTGTAGTATATTTCCAGACAGTCAATTGCACAGAGAGAAACATCCACAGGTATAAATAAGTGGAATGTGTTATGTGCCTCCTTGACTATTTTCACATGTTGTCATTAGGTTGATGGTTCTCACCTGTGCCTCACACACTTGAAATGAGCATAAATGACAACTGCACAGACTTGAAGGTCCTTTGGACCAAGGGATTGGGGCTATTCTACTGTAAAATATCCTTCCAAGCTCTATCACTACAAATCCATATTTTTGTTTTTCACTATAAGTAGACATTTGGTAAACTACGGATTTGTGTCTGTCAGTATGTGCTTTGTCTTAGTATTTTGCCTGCACTCTTGTAAACCAGACCTGTTCAAGAAAGGCCAAGTTACCTCACCTGAAATTGGATACATCACCTTGACCTCAGCTGCACAGGGTTGTCTTCAGTTGATGACACATTCGGTGAAGCCTGAGGTTGGTGTACTAATCTGTGCCAAGAAAACCCTGTGCCAGTGGTTCTTAAAGTGATCTTCAGAGTGCCCCAAAAGTCTGTAAGGTCAAAACTATCTTTGTAATAATATTAATATTTTATTTGCCTTTTCCACTGCATGGACATTTGCATTGATGGTGCAGGAACAATGGTGGGTAAAACTGCTGGAGCCTTGGCATGAATCAAGGCAGTAGCAATAAACTCTACAAGTCATCACTGAATTCTTCTTCCCACACACTGTAAAAATTAAATATGAGTTTCACTTAAAAATTTCCTTGATAAAGCAGAAAAAAGAATATTATTAAATATTGGATCTTAAATACATCTTTTAATATTCTGTTATGAAATGAAAAATAAACATAAAGCATTTCTTCTAAATACTGAAATATGGTGGTAAATCTTATAGAAAAGCCCACATGTGATGGTTTGGTTTGCGAGTTGAATGAACCATTTATTCTCACTAACACTATTTTTATGTGAAAGAATGACTGACAGACAAACTACAAGTACTTAGACATATTTGGCAGATATTTTCTCAAAAATAAACAGAGTAAACCTGTCATTTTAAAGAGGGCAACAACTCTGTTTATTGCCAATGATAAAACATAAGCTTTCAAGTGAATATAAGAATTTTGGAAACTTTGTAAAAACCAGAGCAACCTTACCAGCTTCCTAATAGTTAAAGACTTTTCTGATGTAATTTGTGGTGATATTAACTAGAGTTTTGTTTTTTTTATGTTGTAGAATAAAATGTGTTAATATTTGGAAGATTTTTGTAATGCAGTGATCCAATATCTTGTCAATGTCTAAATCACGATGTTACCATATCATATTTGGTAAAATACCCATTCAAAATGCAGTGGATTTTAATGTTAGAGAGTATGAAAAGTTCATTGAAATAATTTCAAATTTCATATTGTAAATTCCATTTAAGAAACTACCACTTGGTCAATTTTGGTGTAGTATCAAAAAAGACCCACAATTATCCTAAATTGTCATTAAAGTACTCCTTTGTGAAGAAAACAAAACAGATATTGAAAGCATGCTTAATGAGATGACAACTGAAAACCTCCCTAGTCCTGGGAAAGATACAAACATCCAAATCCAGGAAGATAAAAGGTCCCTAAATATATCCAACCCAAAAAGGCCCTCTCCAAGATACACTGTAGTCAAACTGTCAAAAGTTAAAGACAAAGAGAGAATTCTAAAAACAGCAAGAGAAAAATGTCAAGTCACGTATAAGGGAATCCACATTAGACTAACAGCAGACTTTTCAGCAGAAAACCTACAGTCCAGGAGAGAATGGGAAAATACACCCAAATTACTGAAAGAAAAAAACAAACTGCCAGTTAAAAATATTGTACCCAGTAACGCTATCCTTCAGGAAGGAGAAATAAACTCTTTCTCAAGCAAACAAAAATTAAGGGAATTCATCACCACCACTCTGGCCTTACACAAAATGCTCAGGGAAGACGTACATCTAGAAGAGAACAAATGATAACAAACACCATGAAAACACCTGAAAATATAAAATTTATTGGTAGAATAGATACACAAATTAGAAATAAAGGAATCAAATCTCATGAATACAGAAAACCACCAAACCAAAAGGATAGATAATGAGAAAAAAACAGGAACCAAGGATACACAAAACTATCAGAAAACAACTAACAAAATGACAGGAGTAAGACCTCCCATGTCAAGAACAACCTTGAATGTAAATGGACTAAATACCCCAATTAAAAAATACAGACTGGCTGAATAGATAAAAAAAAAATGACCCATCTATATTCTACCTACAAGAAACATATCTTACCTACAAAGACACACTTAGACTGAAAGTGAAGGGATGGAAAAAGATATTCCATGCAAATGGAAAAACAAAAGTAGCTATACTTATATCAGAGAAAGCAGATTTGAAGTCAAAATCTGTACTAAGAGACGAGAAAGGGCATTATACAATGATAAAGGGATCAATACAGCATGAGGATATAGCAATTACAAATATATGTGCACCCAACTCTTGAATACCCAGATATAACAAGCAAATATTATTGGATCTAAAAGGAGAGAGCTGCCAACACAATACTACCTGGGGATTTGAACACCCCAATCTCAGCATCAGACCAATCATCAAGACAGCACAGCAACATAGAAATATAAGATTTAAATGGCTCCACAGACCAGATGAAACTAACACACATTTACAGAATATTCTACTAAAAGAATGGCAGAATACAGATTCTTCTCATCACCACAAGGAATATTATAGAGGATTGACCATATGATGGTCACAAAACTAGCCTCAGTAGGTTGAAAGAAAAATGAAATCATGTCAAGTATCTTTTCTGACAGTAAAGGAACAAAACTAGAAATCAATAACAAGAAGAACTCTCAAAACTACACAAGTACATGGAAGTTAAACACCATGCTCCTGAACAACCAATGGATCAAAGAAGAGACTAAGAAGGAAATAAGAACATTTCTTGAAACAAATGAGGATAGAAATACAACATAGCAAAACGTGTGGGATATACCCAATGCAGTATTAGAGGAAAGTTTACAGCAATACATTTCTACACCAAAAAAAAAGAAAAAGATTTCAAATAAACAACTTAACAATGTAGCTCAAGGAACTAGAAAAGGAAGAACAAATCAAACCCAAAATAAGAAAAAAAGAAATAAAAATCAGAGCAGAAATAAATGGAATTGAGACATAAAACAGTATAAAAAGATCAAACAAAACAAAAAGGCTGTTTTTTTGAAAAGGTAAACAAAATCAACTGACCATTAGCCAGATTAACCAAGAAAAAAATGACCCAAACAAATAAAGTCAGAAATGGAAAAGGAGATATTACAACTGATACCACTGACATACAGCAGACCATCAGAGACTATTATGAGCAACTATATGCCAATAAACATGAAATCTAGAGGAAAAAGATGAACTTCTGGACTGCAACAAGAAGAAATAGAAAACCTACACAGACCAATAACAAGTAACAAGATTAAATCAGTAATAAAAAATCTCCAAACAATGAAAAGCCCAGGACCAGATGGCTTTGCTGCTGAACTAATACCAATACTTCTTAAACTATTTCAAAAAATTGAAGTGGACAAAATTCTTCCAAACTCGCAGTATGAGGACAGCATCACCTTTATACAAAAGCCAGGTGAGGGCACACACAAAAGAATTAAATACAAGGTAATATCACTAATGAACATAGATGCAAAAATCCTCAATAAAATACTAGTGAAATGAATACAATAGCACATCAAAAAGATTTTACAGCATGATTAAGTGGGATTTATCTCAGAGATGTAAGGATGGTTCAACATAAGCAAATCAATAAATGTAGTACATCACATCAACAGAATGAAAGAAAAAAAAACTATGTGAGCATTTCAAAAGATGCATAAAAAGCATTTGATAAAATTCAACATCCTTCATGATAAAAACTCTCAGTAAATTAGGAATAGATGGAAAGCATCTTAATATAATAAAGGCTACATATGACAAACCCATAGCTAACATTATCTTAACTACTTTTATTCAAGATATTACTGGAAGTCCTAGCAAAAAGAAATAAAGAGCATCAAAATTGGAAAAGAGGTAGTCAAGTTCTCCCTATTTGCAGATGACCTGTTCTTATATAGAGAGAAACCTAAAGACTCTACCAAGAAAAAAAACCTCCTAGAACTCATAAATTCAGTAAAGTTGGAGGATACAAAATAAACATACAAAAATCAGTAGCATTTCTATACGCCAATAACAAACTTGTAGAAAAAGGTTAGGAAAGTTATCCCACTTGCAATAGCAACAACAACAACAAAAATAAAATAAAATACCTAGGAACAAATAACCAAGGTGATAGATCTGCAAAGAAAAATTATAAAACACTGATTAAAGAAATTAAATATAGATATCCCATGCTCATGGATTGGAAGAATCAATATCATCAAAGTGACCATGCTACCCAAAGTGATCTACAAATTCAATGCAATCCCCATCAAACTACCTTGACATACTTCACAGAAACAGAAAAAACAATACAAAAATTTATATGGAACAACAAGAGACCCCAAATAGCCAAAGCAATTCTGAGCACAAAGAACAAAACAGGGGGCATCACACTCTCCAAGACACATTACAGTCAAACTGGCAAACTTCAAAGACAAAGACAGAATCCAAAAAGCATCAACTCACCTATAAGGGAGCCCCTGAAGACTAAGAGTAGACTTAGACTTCTCAACTGAAACTCTACAGACCAGAAGAAAATGGGATCCTTTATTCAAAACACTAAAAGAAAAAGGTGCCAGCCAAGAATACTATACCCAGAAAGACTATGCTTCAGAAATGAGGGAGAAATAGGGTATTTCCCAGAAAAACAAAAACTGCATAAATTCATCACCACACAACCAACCCTGCAAGAAATTCTCAAGGGAGTTCTGCGTCTGGATTCTGAAAAATGATAATGACTGTCACGAGTACACAAGAAACAACAAAACCCACCGGTAAAACAAAAAGGCAAGTGAGAAAGAGAAAGAAACTAAATTGTACCACCCCAAAAACCAATAAACATTGAAGATGAATAATAAAAGGGGAAGAAATGAACAAAGGATATTTAAACCATCTAAACAAAAAGCAATTAAAATGCCAGGAGTAAGACAATGCCTCTCAATAACAACCCGAAATGTAAATGGATTAATCTCCCCATTCAAAGACACACACCAATTCGCTGAATTACAAACCTAGACTCAACTATACACTGTCTTCAAGAGACTCATCTCACCTGTAAAGATGCACACAGACTAAAAGTGAAGGGATAGAAAAAGATATGCCACACAAATGGAAAACAAAAACTACCAGGAGTAGATATTCTTACATTGAATAAAATAGACTTTAAACCAAAAACCATAAAAAGAGACAAAGAAGGCTACTATATAATGATAAAGGGATCTATCTGGCAACAAGACATAACAATCATAAATATGTATGGACCTAACACTGGAGCACCCACATATATAACGCAAACACTACGAGACCTAAAGAAAGAGAAGGATTTCAATACAGTAATAGTGGGGGACCTAAATACCCCTCTTTCAACATTGGACAGGTTGTCCAGGCAACAAATCAGCAGAGAAACACAAGAAGTAAACTACACCTTAGACCAATTAGGCCTGGCAGTTATCTACAGAGTATTTCATCCAACAAGTACAGAATATACATTCTTCTCAACAGCACATGGAACATTCTCCAGGACAGACCACGTTAGGTCACAAATTAAGACTCAGCAAATTTTTAAAAATGAAAATCATTTCAAATATCTTTTCAGACCACAACATTTTAACACTGGAAATCAATAACAAGCAAAACTCTGGAAACTATACAAATACATGGAAGTTAAACAACAGGCTCCAGAGTGACCTATGGGTCTAAGAAGAAATTAAACAGGAAATAAAAATATTTCTTGAAACTAATGAAAATAAAGACACATCATACCAAAACACGTGGGATACCGCAAAAGCCATACTAAGAGGAAAGTTTATTGCAAAAAACACTTATATTGAAAAAATAAAAAGACTTAAAACAAATGACTTAATGCTACACATCAAAGAACTAGAACACCAAGAACAATCCAATCCTAAAAACAGTAAACAGAAAGAAATAATTAAGATCACAGCAGAACTAAATGAAATAGAGACCCACAAAATGATACAAAAGATCAATGAAACAAAAATTTGGATTTTTGAGAAGATAAATAAAATGGACAAACTATTAGCTAGGTTAACTAAAAAAAAGAAAGAAAAGAGAAGACCAGTATAACAAAACTCAGAAATGAAGAAGGAGACATTACAACCAATACCATAGAAATACAAAGAATTTATTTATAAACAACAAATATGAAAACCTGAAGGAAATGAGTAAATTTCTGGACACATACAAACTACCACGACCAAACCAAGAATATATTTAAAAATCTGAACAGACCAATAACAAGCAAAGAGATTGAAGCAGTAATCAGTAGTCTCCCAACAAAGAAAAGCCCAGGACCAGATGGATTTACTGTTGAATTCTACCAAACCTTTAAAGAGCAATTAGTACCAAGTCTCCTTAAACTATTCCAAAAAAATTGAAACAGAGGCCACTCTCCCAAACTCATTCTATGAGGCCAGCCTCAACTTGATACCAAAACCACACAAAAATACAAGACAAAAAACTACATACCAATATCTCTGATGAATATAGATGCAAAAATCCTCAACAAAATATTAGCAATCAGAATACAGCAACACATCATAAAATTATACACCATGATCAAGAGGGATTCATCCCAGGTATGCAAGGATGTTTCACATACACCACATCAACAAAATCAAGGATAAAAATCATATGATGATGTTGTAGATGCAGAAAAAGCATCCAGCAAAATTGAACATCCCTTCATGATAAAGGCTCTCAGCAAATTGGGTATAGAAGGAAAGCTTCTCAACATAATAAAAACCATGTATGACGAACCAATTGCCATTATCGTCCTTTCAGTTTTTCCTTTGTGAACAGGAGCAAGACAAGGATGTCCACTCTCAACACTCCTATTTAACATAGGATTGGAAGTACTAGCCCAAGCATTCAGGCAAGAGAAAGAAGTACAGGGCATCCAGATTGGAAAAGATGAAGTCAAACTGACCCTGTTTGCAGATGACTTGATCCTATACATAGAAAAACCTGAACACTCTATCAAATATCTCTTAGAGCTAAAAAACAATTTTAGTAATGTTGCAGGATACAAAATCAATACATAAAAATAAGTAGCATTTTATATTCCAATGACTAACTAACAGGAAAAGAAAGCAAGAAAGCAAGCACATTTACAATAGTCACCTAAAAAATAAAATACCTACCAATTGATTTAACCAAGAAGGTGAAAGATCTCTACAATGAGAACTACAAAACACTACTGAAAGAAATTAAAGAGGACAAAGAAAGGTGGAAAGACATGCCATACTCTTGAATAGGAAGAATTAACTTTGTGAAAATGTTGATACCACCCAAAGCAATCTATAGATTCAATGCAATCCCCATCAAAATACTAACAACAGTCTTCAAAGAAATAGAAAAAACAATCCTGACATTCATATGGAACAGTGAAAGACCCCAAAGAGCCAAAGCAATCCTGAGCAAAAAAATAAATAAAGCTGGAGGCATAACACTACCTGACTTCAAATTATACTGCAAAACTCTAATAACCAAAACAGTATGATACTGGCATAAAAACAAACACTCAGGTAAATGGAACAGAATAGAAAACCCAGAAATCAATCTACAAACCTACATCCAACTGATCTTTGGCAAAGGCAAAAAGAACATACATTGGGGAAAAGACTGCCTCTTCAATAAATAGTGCTGGGAGAACTGGACATCCATATGCAGAAGAATGAATCTAGACCTGCACCCCTCAACATATACCAAAATCAACCCCAAATGGATTAAAGACTATGTATAAAACCTGAAACCATAAAATTACTAAAAGAAAACATATGGGAAACAGCTCAGGAAGGAAGACTGGGCAAAGACTTCATGAGTAAGACCTCAAAATCACAAGCAACAAAAGAAAAAACTAACCAATGGGATTATATCAAACTAAAAAACTTCTGCACAGCAATGGAAACAATCAACAGAGCAAAAGGAAAGGACAACGTACGGAATGGGAGAAAATATTTGCAAACTACGCAGGCAACAAGTGGATAACATCGAAAATATACAAAGAACTCAAGCAGCTACACAGTAAGAAAACAAGTGACCCAATTAAGAAATGAGCAATGGAGTTGAATATACATTTTTCAAAGGAAGACATACAAATAACCAATAGTACAAAAAAAAAAAATCAACATCACTAATCATTAGGGAAATACAAATCAAAGCCACATTTAGATATCAACTCACCCCAATTAGACTGGCTATAATTAAAAAGGCAGAATAACAAATGCTGACAAGGATATGGAGAAAGGAGAACTCTTCTACACCGTTGGTGGGACTAAAATAGTACAGCCATAATGGAAAACAGTATGGAGGTTTCTCAAACAACTACAGGTAGAACCAGCATATGATCCAGCAATCCCACTACTGGGTATATATCAAAAGGAATGGAAATCGTCGTGTCAAAGGGATACCTGCACTCCCATGTTCACTGCAGCTCTATGTATAATAGCCAACATATGGAACCAATCTAAATGTTCATGGATGGACAACTGGATAAGGAAGATGTGGTATATATACACAATAGAATACTACTCAGCCATAAAAAAGAATGAAATTCTGCCATTCGCAGCAACATGGATAAGCTTGGAGAAATTATGTGAAGTGAAATAAGCCAGGCAGAGAAAGAGAAATATGGCATGTCCTCACTTGTAAGTTGGTGAAAAAAATGAAGGACGGAAGGAGGGAGGGAGGGAGGGAGGGAAGGAAGGAAGGAAGGAAGGAAGGAAGGAAGGAAGGAAGGAAGGAAGGAAGGAAGGAAGGAAGGAAGGAAGGAAGGAAGGAAGGAAGGAAGGAAGGAAGGAAGGAAGGAAGGAAGGAAGGAAGGGAGGGGAAGGAAGACCACAATAATATGTTGAACTTTCAGAAGGAGAGCACATACCTATGGTTACTAGAGGTGGGAAAGGATAAGGGGGAGAGGGGTTAAGGAGAAATTGGGTAAAGGACATAAAGAATAAATATGATTTGTAATAATGAACATGCGAATAATTTTCACTTGATCATCCCATATTGCACATAAATAATGACAGTCAACACTGCCCCCAAAATATGCGTAATCAATTATGCTTCAATTTAAAAAAATAGTTAACAAAAAAAGAAAAGAAAAGAACAAAAATTATGCTAAGTGAAATAAGCCAGGCACAGAAAGAGAAATTTCGCATGTTCTTACTCATATGTGGAATCTAAAAAAGTCAACCTCATAGAAGTAGAGAGTAGTATAGCGGTTACTAGAGACTAGTAAGGGGACAGGGATGAGGGGGATAGTGATAAATGTATACAAAACTGTACAGAGATAGGAGGAATAAGATGTAGTATTCTGTAGCAATATAGGGAGACTCCCAACATCAAATTACTGTATAACTTTAAGTAGCCAGTCGAGAAGACGTTGAATGCTCCCAACACAAAGAGGTGACAAATGTTCAAGGTGAGGGATATGCCCTGATATGATCATTACACAAAGTATAGATGTACCCAAATATCATATTTTACTCCATAAATATATGTGGTTATCATGGGTCAATTCAGAAAAAATAAATTAAAAAGAAAAAAAAATTTTCAGGGACAGAAATAGATTAGAGGAGGTTACCAGAAATAGGGGTGGGTGGGTGGATGGGTGGGGAGGACTAATTAGAAGTTATTGCTTACTGGGTTCAGAGTTCATGTTTAGGATGACAAAAAAAGTCATAGAAATAGATAGAGGTAGTAATTACACAGGTTTGTGAATATAATTAATTTCACACATTTGTATGTTTAAAAATGCTTAAAATGGAAATTTTCATGTATTATATACGTTTTCCCCCATTAAAAATAATACTTCTTCCTTTTCCAAGTATCTAACTGTGTGAGACTGGGTTTTCTTCATATATTTCAACCACATAATATACTGGAACAGATTAAATGGAGAGCCAGATATGAGAATTGCTCTCCTGTTAGGCCAGATGTTAAAGAGACTTTTAAAAGATTATGAAACAATGCCTCTCTTCTTAATTTTTTTTTTTGAAAATCTAATTATGTTTCATAAAAATATATTATTTGTATTTACACTTTGGAGGCTTATTATCAGCATTTTAAACAAATTAATAGATAGGTGTTTTAAAATACATCAGTTTTATTTTCTAATACAGTAAATATTACTAGATATAATCCATATAAAAAAAGGCTCTTAGGAGTCCTTAATAATATTCAAGAAAATAATGGGATCCATAAACCAAAAGAAAAAAATAAAGAAAAAGGAATTACTCATCTACATGATATATAGAAATTGTATTTTTCCATATAAAATAAAGAATTAAGAATTATGAGCTAGTGAAATAACTGAGCTATATAGAATCGAGAAGTGATAAATATTTCAAATAAAAATAAAATTTTCATCATTTGGCTAGTGCTTTCAGCTAAGATATATTTTATAAATTCAATCATCTAAAAATAATTGTCTTTACTTAAATTTACTTATTGCTTAGAAAAAGTACCCAGGCATAACATTTTATCTATTGAAACACGTTGGCTCTCTTGCTCAGCCATTCACCATGTGATGGCTTTCATTGCTGTGGAGGGTCAACACCAAGAAAAAGGCCCTCACCAGATGTGTGCCCTGGACTTTGGACTTCCCACCTTCCAAACTGTTTTATGTGCCATATCTTGTTACTATACATGTACATACCCCTAGCAACTAGCAAACTCCTTCTAGCTTACTGTGACCTGAGAAACTAGATGATTATGCTCATTAGAAATGTACATAAGGGCCGACCCCATGGCTCACTCGGGAGAGTGTGGCGCTGGGAGCGCAGCAGCGCTCCCGCCGCGGGTTCAGATCCTATATAGGGATGGCCGGTTGGCTCAATGGCTGAGTGCGGTCACAAAAAAGGACAAAAAAAAAAAAGAAATGTACATAAAATAAAGGATGGAGCAAATGGACAAATATGTGGATGTTGAAAATGAGAATCTCACCGTAGGAGAAGTGAAACATATATATGAAATGTGCAAAGGAATCCTGAGGTGTTGAATTCAAATCAGTATAAGCTTCAGATTTATGTTTTTCTCTTTTTGCAAAAATTTAAAAATTTTATTGAAACATTAATCATACATATTTGTGGGGTGCAGAATTATATTTCAGTACATGTATGTAATGTGTGATGTTCAAATCAGGGTAATTAACATATTCATCATTACAAAACTTAATCATTTCTTTGTGATGAGGACTTTCAATCTCCTCTCTTCTAGCCACTTGATAGCATGCAGTAAGTTATTGTTAATTATAGATGCCCAGCTCAACTGTACACCAATAGAATTTAATTTTCCTAAAAAATAAAATACATTGAATAACTCTCAAATTATGGCCAGACAACTATTGGACATGGCTTGAGCCAATGTATAATGAAAAACTCAGTGGCCTAGGACGCCATTATCCATGTCACAGCTAGAATGAACTTTAGAAAACACAAATCTGATCTGTGTCCTGTCCTCCCCAACACGACCAGATTAGAGACCTTCAATGTCTTATTCAGACAATTTGAGGTACAGCCCAGACTTGGCATGACTTTTAAAAACTAAGATTTGGCACCTGCTCACCTTTTCAGTTCCATCCCTTGTCATTTCTGCCTTTGCATTTTTCACTGTAATTTCCCTAATACACTCGACTTGCCGAGAGTATTTTTTATTATACCCTTCAAGTCTTAAAATAATGTTTTTGTATGTGGATTGTACTGTCCTTGTAATATTTATCACATACAAAATACTTTCCTAAATGTTTTTTTCCTTATCCCTCCCTACGGGAGCACAATTGGGGTGTCATCCTATTACACTTTACCATTTAAGGGACTGAGACTCATAGGATCAACAACCTCAGGATAACAGTTATTGAGTGAAAAGAGCTGGCACTTAAGCTCCAGTCTTCTGATCTAACTTTCCTGATAGATAATTTCCTGCGCTATCACTAATGTGGTAAGAAAAATGCACATATCTATCTAATATCAACAATCTTGTAATTGTTCTGCTAATCTCAGAATATTGAGATTTTTAGCCAGTTTCAAATGGCAGTAGGAAAATGCACATATCTATCTAATATCAACAATCTTGTAATTGTTCTGCTAATCTCAGAATTTTGAGATTTTTAGCCAGTTCCAAATGATTTATCTAACTTGAATGATACTATATCACCCATTAATTATACCAGATCACCCTAAAGAAACTTCCAGAACCCAATGACTTTTACCAGCTACATTACAAGTAAAGTACAATGTCAGCATTTTTTGATGAATTTTTTTATTGATTATGCACATTCATGGGATAAAAATGTCACAGATAGTTAAGAAAAATAAGCTCTGTTGATGTACAGTTGAGCTAGGCACCTATAATTAACAATAATTTGCTGCATATTATCAAATAACTACAAGAGGGGAGATTGAAGTTCCTCAATACAATGAAATGATTATGTTTTATAATGATGAATATGCCCAATATCCTGAATTAATCATCACACATTGTACACAGATATTGATACTCAACTCTGTACCCCACAAATATGTATAATCAATTACGTTTCAATAAAAGTCAAAGAAAATGGTAAAAAAAATAAAATAAAATAAAAATACCTGTATATTTGTGTGTGTATGTATGTGTATATACATATATACATATATATGTGTGTATATACACACACACACACACACACAGACACACAGGGCACAGGTGACTATCACCACCTGTGCCCAAGATGTCATGGTCAGATCAATACTATCAGTATGCCTATTACCATAAATTGCAATTATTCCTCGTGTCCCCCACCTAAGTAATCCCCAACCTCTTCTCTCCCCCTCCCTGCCAGCAACCCTTGGTAATTTCTCTCCATCTGTAAGTCCAGTGCACCACTGTGGTCTTTCTTTCCTTCCTTCCTTCTCTCTTAGCTCCCACTTATAAGTGAGGATATTCAGTATTTTTCCCTCTGTGCCTGGTTTATTTCACTTAACATAATTTTCTCCAAGCTCATCCATGTTGTTGTGAATGGCAGAATTTCATTCTTTTTTATGGCAGAGTAGTATTCCATGGTGTATATATACCACATTTTCCTCATCCGGTCATCTGTCAACAGACTTTTAGGTTGGATCCTTATCTTGGCTATTGTAAATAGAGCTGCAATGAACATGGGAGAGCAGGTATCCCTTTGACATGATGAATTACATTTCTTTGGATATATACGTAGAAGTGGGATTGCTAGATTATCTGGTAGATCTATCTGTAGTTGTTTGAGGAACCTCCATACTGTTTTCCATAGTGGCTGTACTAATTTACAGTCTCACCAACAGTGTAGGAGTGTTCCATTTTCTCCCCATCCTTGTCAGCATTTGTTATTCTCCTTTCTTATTATAGTCAGTCTAACTGGGGTGAAATGATATCTCTATGTAGTTTTAATTTGCATTTCCCTGGTGATTAGGATGCTGAGCATTTTTTTAAATGCCTTTTGGCCATTTGCATGTTTTCCTTTGAAAAATGCCTATTCAGCTCCTCTGCCCATTTTTTAATTGGGCTATTTGTATTTTTACTGTGTAGTTCTTTGAATTCCTTGTATATTCTGGATATTAATCCCTTGTCAGATGTATAGTTTGCAAATATTTTCTTCTGTTCTGTAGATTGTCATTACACTCTGTTGATTGCTTCCTTTGCTGTGCAGAAGCTTTTAATTTGATATAATCCCATTTATTTATTTTTTCTTTCATTGCTTATGCTTTTGGACTCTTGTTCATAAAGTCTTTGTCCAGTGCTTCTTCCTGAACTGTTTCCCCTACATTTTTCCTTAGTAGTTTTACAGTTTTAGGTCTTATATTTAAGTCTTTAATCCATTTTGAGTTGATTTTGGTATATGGTGAGAGGTGCACGTCTAGTTTCATTCTTCTGCATATGGCTATCCAATCTTCCCAGCACCATTTATTGAAGAGGTAGTCTCTTCTCCAGTGTATGTTCCCATTGCCTTTGTCAAAGATCAGTTGGCTGTAAATCTATAGGTTGGCTTCTGTGTTCTCTATTCTGTTCTGGTCCGAGTGCCTATTTTTATGCCAGCACCATGCTGTTTTGGTGACAATAGCTTTGTAATATAATTTGAAGTCAGATAATGTTTTATTCTTATTTTTTTCCTCAGGATTGCTTTGGCTATTCAGAGTCTTTTATTCAGGATTCCGTATGAATGTTAGGATTGGTTTTTGTTTGTTTGTTTGTTTGTATTTCTGTAAATAACATCATTGGTATTTTGGTGGGGATTTCATTGAATCCATAGATCACTTTGGGTAGTATGGACATTTTCCACAATGTTAATTCTTCCAATCCAAGAGCAAGGAATGTCTTCCCATTGTTTGTGTCTTCTTTAATTTCTTTCAGTAGTGATTTGTAGTTCTTGTTGTAGAGATATTTCTCCTCCTTGGTTAAATTGATTCATAAGTATTTAATCTTTTTGGTGACTATTGTAAATGGGCTTACTTTCTTGATTTCTCTTTCTGTTAGATCACTATTGGAGAATATAAATGCAACTGACTTAGGAGTTTGATTTTATACCCTGCAACATTACTGAAACTATTAATCAGCTCTAAGAGTTTTTTGACAGAGTCTTTAGGTTTTTCTCCATATATATAGGATCATGTCATCTACAAATAGGGAGAGTTTGACTTCATCTTTTACAATCTGGGTGTACTTAATTCCATCTCTTGCCTGATTGCTCTGTCTAGTACCTCCAGTACTATGTTGAATAGGAGTGATGAGAGTGGGCATCTTTGAAATCCTCCTGTTCATTGTGCCAGGATGATATTTGTGATTTGTTTGTTGTATAAAGCATTTATTTTATTGTGTTGAGATTCTTTCCTTCTATATCTAATATGTTGAGAGTTTTTATCATGAAGGGATGCTGAATTTTGTCAAATGCTTTTTCTGCATTAATTGAAATAAACATATGGGTTTTGTTCTTTATTTTGCTGATGTGGTGTACCACATTTATTGACTTACATATGTTGAACCAACTTTACATACCTGGGATGAATTTCACTTGATCATGGGTATAAATTTTTGATGTGTTGTATTCTGATTGCTAGAATTTTACTGAGGATTTTTGTGTCTATGTTTATTAGATATAACGGTTTGTAGCTTTATTTTTGTTGTATCTTTGTCTGGTTTTGGTATCAAAGTGATGCTGCCTTTATAAAATGAGTTTGGGAGAGTGGCCTCTGTTTCAATATTTTGGAGTAGTTTGAAGAGAATTGGTACTAATTCTTCTTTTAAGGTTTAGTAGAATTCAACAGTAAAGCCATCTGCTCCTGTCCTTTTCTTTGTTAGGAGACTGCTGAGTACTGCTTCAATCTCTTTGCTTGTTATAGCTCTGTTCAGGTTTTCTGTTTCTTCTTGGTTCAGTCTTGGTAGTTTGCATGTGTCCAGAAATGTATCCATTGCCTCCAGGTTTCAAATTTGTTGGTGTAGAGTTGTTTATAATAGTCTCTAATGATTTTTTTATTGTATGTATTACTGTGTTATCAGTCGTAATGTTTCCTTTTTCACTTCTGATTTTTGTAATTTGGCTCTACTCTCCTCTTTTTTTTTTTTTAACCTAGGTAATGGTTTGTCTATTTTGTTTACCTTTTCAAAAAAACCAACTTGTTGTTTCACTGATCTTTTGCATCTTTGGGGGGAGGTCCCTGTATCATTTAGTTCTGCTCTGATCTTAATTATTTCTTTCTGTCTACTAGCTTTGGGATTGGATTGTTCTTGTTTTTCTAGTTATTTTACAGGTAGAATTAGATTGTTTACTTGAAATATTTGTATTTTCTGGTATTTGCCTTTATTGCTATAAAATTACCTCTTAGTACTGCTTTTGCATTATCCCACAGATTTTGATAGGAAGTGTCTTTATTTTCATTGTTTTCTGAAATTTTTTGATTTCCTGTTTAATTTCGTCTTGGACCCATTGGTCATTCAGGAGCCTGTTGTTTAATTTCAATGTATTTGTATACAGTCCTGAGTTTTGCCTGTTATTAATTTCAAGTTTTAATCCATTGTCATTGGAAAAGATAGTTGAGATGACTTCATTTTTTTAAAGTTTTTCAGTCTTGATTTGTGACCTAACATGTGATCTATCTTGGAGAATAGTCCATGTGCTGAACAGAAGAATGTATAGTCTGTAGTTGTTGGATAAAATGGTCTGTAGATATCTGCCCAGTCCACTTGGTCTAAAGGGCAATTTAAATTCTGTGTCTCTCTGCTGATTTGTTGCCTGGATGATCTGCTCAATGATAAGAGAGTTGTTCAGGTCTCTCACTATTATTGTATTGGGGTCTCTCTCTTTAGGTCTAATAATGTTTTCTTTATATATCTGGGTGTTCTGGTATTGGGTGCATACATATTTATGATGGTTATGTCTTTTTGCTGCATAGATCCCTTTGTCATTACATAGTGGCCTTCTTTGTCTCTTTTTTATGGTTTTTGGTTCAAAGTCTATTTTATCTGATAAGAATAGTGACTCCTGCTAGTTTTTGGTTTCCATTTGCATGATCCATCTTTTTCTATCCCTTCACTATATTAGTCTGTGTGCATCTTTACCAGTGAGATGAGTCTCTTTAAGAGAGTATATAGTTGAGTTTTGATACAATCAGTTAGTCTGTGTCTTTTGAGTGAGGAATTTAATTCATTTACATTTATGGTTGTTTTTGAAAGGATTGTCTTATTCCTGGCATTTTATGGCTTTCTGTTTAAATATTTTAAGTATCATTTATTCCTTTCTTCTCCTTTGATAATTGGCCTTCAATGTTTGTGGATTTTTTTGACGTGGAAAGATTTAGTTTCTTTTATCTTTCTCATTTACATCTGTGTTTTACTAGTGGGTTTTGTTCTTACTTGTGTGTTTGTTGTAATGATTTTTGGTTTTTGGATTCCAGATTCAGGACTCCTTTGAGAATTTCTTGCAGGGTTGGTTGTGTGGTGATGAGCTCCCACAGTTTTTGTTTGTCTAAGAAATACACTATTTCTCCCTCATTTCTGAAGGGTAGCCTTCCTTGGTATAGTATTCCGGCTTACAGTTTTTTGGTTTTTGTTTTTAAATATGTCATCCAATTCTCTTCTTGCCTATAGAGTTTCAGTTGAGAAGTCTGCTTTTAGTCTGATAGGAGCTCCCTTGCAAGTGATTTGATACTTTTCTCTTGCTACTTTTAGGATTCTTTCTTTGTCTTTGAGCTTTGCCAGTTTGATAATAATGTGTCTCAGAGAGGATCTTTTTGGATTGAATCTGTTTGGGGATCTTTGAGTTTCCTGGATCTGAAGGTATATCTCTCAGTATACCTGAGAAGTTTTCCATTATTATTTCATTGAATAGATTTTTCATGCCTTTACCTTTCTCCTCCTCTTCTGGAACACCCATGATTCAGATGTTTGTGCACTTAAGGTTTTAAGTTGTAGTTGACTTTCATGTCCCTTTACCCGTTCCTCTTTCACCCCTCCCGCTCTCCCCTCCCCCGCAATTACATCATATCTGTTCACCTCTCTTAATAAGTTCAAGGAATTGTGATTGTTGTGTCTTCATCCTCTCCCCCACCCTTTGTACATTTATTTAATTATTTTTATCTCCCACAAATAAGTGAGAACATGTGGTATTTCTCTTTCTGTGCCTCACTTGTTTCACTTAATATAGTTTTCTCTAAGCTCATCCATGTTGTTGCGAATGGTAGTACTTCATTCTTTTCATACCAGAGTAGTATTCAATCGTGTAGATACACCACAGTTTCCTTATCCACTCATCTGATGATGGACATTTGTGCTGGTTCCAACTCTTGGCTATTGTAAATAGAGCTGCAATAAACATAGGGGTATAGGTATCCCTTTGGCATGATGATTTCTTTTCCTCTGAGTATATTCCCAACAGTGCAATAGCTGGGTCATATGGTAAATCTATCTGTAATTGTTTGAGGAACCTCCACACCATTTTCCATAAAGGCTGCACCATTTTGCAGTTCCACCAACAGTGTATGAGAGTTCCTTTTTCGCCGCAACATCACCAGCATTTATCATTCTCAATCTTTTGGATATTAGCCATCCTAACTGGAGTGAGATGGTATCTCAAAGTGGTTTGGATTTGCATTTCCTGAATGCTGAGTGATGTTGAGCATTTTTTCGTGTGTCTGTTGGCCATTCATATATCTTCCTTTGAGAAATGCCTATTCAGCTCCTTGGCCCATTTTTAATTGGGTTATTTGGTTTTTTGCTGTAAAGTTGTTTGAGTTCCTTGTATATTCTGGATATTAATCCTTTGTAATATATATATTTTGCAAATATTTTCTCCAACTCTGTTGATTGTCTTTTCATTCTGTTGATTGTTTCTTTTGCTGTGCAGAAGTTTTTAGCTTGATATAATCTCAGTTGTTTACTTTTCCTTTGGTTGCCTGTGCTTTGGGGGTCATATTCATGAAGTCTGTACACAGTCCTACTTCCTGGAGTGTTTCCCCTATGTTTTCTTTAAGGAGTTTTATTGTTTCAGGATGTATATTTAATTCTTCAATCCATTTTGAGTTGATTTTGGTATACGGTGAGAGGTGCGGGTCTAGTTTCATTCTCCTACATATGAATATACAGTTTTCCCAGCACCATTTGCTGAAGAGGCAGTCTCTTCCGAAGTGTGTAGATTTCAAAGATCAGATGGCTGCAGGTTTATGGGTTGATTTCCGAGTTCTCTATTCTATTCTATTGATCCATGTGTCTTTTTTTTATGCCAGTACCATGCTGTTTGGGTTGTTATAGCTTTGTAGTATAGTTTAAAGTCCAGTAGTGTTATGCCACCAGCTTTATTTTTTTTGCTCAGGATGCTTTGGCTATTTGTGATCTTTTGTATTCCATATAAATGTCTGGATAGTTTTTTTCCATTTCTGAGAAAAATGTCATTGGATTTTTGATGGAGATTGCATTAAATTTGTAGATCACTTTGGGTGATACGGACATTTTCACAATGTTAATTCTTCTGATCCAAGAGCATGGGATATACTTCCATCTGCTTGTATCCTCTCTAATTTTTCTCAACAGTGGTTTGTAGTTTTCTTGGTAGAGATTTTTCACATCCTTGGTTAACTTTATTTCTAAGTTGTTTTTTTTTTTTTTTTTTGGTGGCTATTGTAACTGTGCTAGCTTTCTTGATTTCTCTTCATGCATGTTCATTGTTGGAGTATAGAAATGCTAGATTTTTGTGTGTTGATTTTGTATCCTACAACCTTCGTGAAATCATTTATCAAGTGTAAGAGGTTTTTTGTAGAGGCTTCAGGCTGTTCAATATAAAGGATCATGTCATCTGCAAACAGGGACAGTTTGACTTCATCTTTTCCAATCTGGATGCCCTTTATTTCCTTCTCTTCTCTGATTTCTCTGGCTAGTACTTCCAACACTATATTGAATATGAGTGGTGAGACTGGGCATCCTTATTTAATTCGTGTTCTTAATGATATTGGCAGTGGACTTATCCACTTATCTCAACACTTAATTGTGTTGAGATACTTTCCATCTATACCTAACTTGTAGAGAGTCTTTCGTGAATGACTGCTGAATGTTGTCTAATGCTTTTTCAGCATCTATAGAGATGATCATATGGTCTTTGTCTTTGTTTTTATTGATGTGGTGTATCACATTTATTGAATTGCATATGTCGACCCAACCTTGCATTCCCTGGGATGAATCCCACTTGATCATGGTGAATAATTTTGTGTATGTGTTGCTGCATTCTTTTAGCTAGTACTTTATAGAGAATTTTTGCATCTATATTCATCGAGGATATTGGCCTGTAGTTTTCTATTTTTGATGTATCTTTGTCTGGTTTTGGTATCAGGATGATATTTGCCTCATAGAATGAGTTTGGGAGAATGGCCTCTGTTTCAATCTTTTGGAATAGTTTGTAGAGAATTGGTATCAATTACTCTTTGAAGTTTTCGTAGATCTCTGCAGTGAACCCATCCAGTCCTGGGCTTTTTATTATTGGAAGCCTTCTGATAACAGCTTCAATCTCTTTTATTGTTAGTGGTTGTTCAGATTTTCTATAACTTCTTGGCTCGGTTTTGTTAGTTTGTATATATTCAGAAATTTATCCATTTCCCCAGATTTTCAAATTTGTTGGCATTTAGTTTTTTATAATAGTCTCTAATGATTCCTTGTATTTCTGAGGTATCAGTTGTAATATCACCTTTTTCATTTCTAATTTTTGTTATTTGGGTCTTCTCTCTTCTTTTCTTTGTTAGCCTTGCTGAAGGTTTGCCAATTTCATTTATCTGTTCAGAAAACCAACTTTTTGTTTCATTGATCTTTTGTATCATTTGGGGCGGTTCTATTTGATTTAGTTTTGCTTTGATCTTAATTATTTCTTTCTGTCTACTAACTTTGGGTTTGGATTTTTCTTGCTTTTCTAGTTTTTTAAGGTGAAGTGTTAGGTCATTTACTTGCCATCTTTCCATTCATCTGAAGCAAGCTTTTAATGCAATAAATTTCCCCCTTAGTACTGCTTTTGCAGTATCCCACAGGTTTTGGTATGTTGTGTTATTATTTTCATTAGTTTCAAGAAACATTTTGATTTCCTCTTTAATTACTCCTTGGACCCATATGTCTTTAAGTAGAATATTGTTTAATTTCCATGTGTTTGTAGAGTTTCCAGAGTTTTGTTTGTTACCGATTTCTAATTTTAATCCATTGTGATCTGAAAAAATACATAGCATAATTCCAATTTTTTTGAATTTGTTGTTACTTGATTTGTGATCTAAATGTGGTCTATCCTGGAGAATGTTCCATGTGCTGATGAGAAGAATGAATATTCTGTGGTTGTTGGATGGAATATTCTGTAGGTATCTGGCAAGTCCAATTGGTCTAAAGTGTTGTTTAGATCTTATGTTTTCTACTGACTTTTTGCCTAGATGATCTGTCCAGTGTTGAGAGTGGTGTGTTCAGGTCACCTGCTATTATGGTGTTAGTGTCTATCTCATTCTTTAGATATAATAGTGTTTGCTTTATAAATCTGGCTGCTTTAATGTTGGGTGCATATAAATTTACGATTGTTATGTCTTCTTGATTGATATATCCTTTTATAATTATATAGTGGACTTGTTTATCTCTTTTTATGGTTTTTGCTTTAATGGCTATTTTATCTGACATTTCTGTGTGCATGGCATATCTTTTTCTATCCTTTCATGCTTAGTCTGTATGTGTCCTTACAGATGAGGTGAGTCTCCTGAAGGCAGCATATTGTTGGGTCCATCTTTTTCATCTAGTCAGTCAGTCTGAGTCTTTTGAGTGGGGAATTTAGCCCTTTTACAATTAGAGTTATTATTGAAAGGTGTTGATTTACTCCTAGCATTTTATTGATATTTGTTTAGATGTCTTTAGTATATTTTGTTCCTTTCTTTCTGATTTTCTGTTTGTCTTCTGTGTTTGTTGGTTTCTTTGGGTGGTACATAAACTATTTTTTCTCTTTATTGTTAGCAATTTTGTTTTACTGGTAGGTTTTATTGTTTCTTGAGTATTCATAGCAGTGATGGTTGTTTTCAGGTATCAAACCCAGTACTTCCTTGAGAATTTCTTGTAATGCTGGTTGTGTGGTAGTGAACTCCTACAGTTTTTGTCTGTCTGAGAAACATACTATTTGTCCTTCATTTTGGAAGGATAGCCTTTCTGGGTAAAGTATTCTTGGCTGGCAATTTTTGTCATTCAGTATTTTGAATATATCATCCCATTCTTTTCTGGCTTTTAGGCTTTCTGACGAAAAGTCTGATGTTAGTCTATTGGGACTCCTTTATAGGTGACTTGCCACTTCTCTCTTGCAGCTGTTAAGGTTCCCTCTTTGTGAGTTTTGCCAGTTTGACTATAACATGTCTTGGAGAGAACCTTTTTGGATTGAGTACGTTTGGGGATCTTTCAGCCTCCTGAATCTGAAGATCTGTGACTTTCCCTATACCTGGGAAATTTTCTGCTATTATTTTGTTGAATTATGTTTTCAATGCCATTCCCTTTTTCCTCCCCTTCTAGAATATCCATGATTCAGATATTTGAGCACTTAAGGTGTTCTGTTATCTCTCTTAGATTTTCTTCAATTTTTTTTTAAATTCTTTTTTCTTTTTCCTGGTCTGCCTGTGTTAATTCAAACAGCCTGTCTTCAAGGTCAGAAATTCTCTCTTCTGCCTGTTCTATCCTGCTGGTTAGATTCTCTGTTGTGTTTTTCATTTCATTGAATGAATCTTTCAGCTCCACAAACTCTGCTACATTCTTTTTCATGGCATTGATTTCTTTGTACATTTCTTCTTTCAGGTCCTGTGTATTTTTTCTCATTTCATTGTGTTGTCTAACTGAGTTTTCTTGTATCTCATTTAGTTTCCTTAGAATTGATGCTTGAAATTTCTTGTCAGTCATTTCAAGGACTTCCTATTCTATAGGATCTAGAGCTTAAGAGTTATTATTTTCCTTTGGAGGTGATGTACTTTCTTGATTTTTCATATTTCTGGTATCTTTTCATTGGTGCTTAGTCTTCGTGGCAGCAGGTATCATGGTCCTCTCTTTTTACCCTGATATCTGGCCTGGATCCTGAAGGGACTCCTAATTCTGGGCAGCAGGGACGAGCCTGGACTGGGGGTACCATGGCACCTGCCTGTTTCAGTGCACCTGACTCAGGTTGTATGGGCCCAGTGGCTCCCGGGCTAACCAGTGTGGCAGGGACTAGCCTGGACTGGGGGTCCCATGGTGACTGCCTGTTCTAGTATGACTGATTCATAGTGTTTGGGCCTGGCAGCTCTTGGGCCTCTCTAGGTGGCAAGGACCGATCTGGGCTGGATGCCCCATGGCTCCCACCTTTCCTGGCATGACTGACTCAGGGCGTGTGGGCCTGGCTGCTCTCAGACCTCTCCCTGACTGGATTTTGACAATTGATTTCCATATGTGCTACTTGGCATGCCTTTTTTTAACCCCATTTATTTACTGTGAATCAGCGTTTAGATCTAGAGATTGAGCAGATTCAAGTTTGATTTCATAACACGACTACTTTATGACTGTTAGAGTATACTTCTTTTTGGAGGCACGTATGCCAAATCTTTTCTCCTTTTGTGAAACTAGTGGCCCTTGATGAGCATTATCAAGATTTATTAATTCATTAGAAGTAGACTATTAGCTAGAGGTAGGCCATGACCCTTCAAGACAAAGGAAGATGTAACTCAGGTAGAGCTACAGGAACCTGGGCTGCCTCTTAAGTGAAACCTGCCCTGTCTTCACTGGAGTATCTCTTTCCCCAGTGTTCTCTGGGACATCTGCTTCAGGCCCTGAAGGAGCTTCAGCCTCTCTGGTTAATTAAGAATGATTCTCTTTTTTATGATTTGATATTTGTATTAAGGGAAACAAAGGATAGAAATGTGAAATTATCTATAATCACATTCTTGATAAATACTTATGTACATACTTATATATGTAAATAAAATTATTTATTTGCATATTTATAGTTTTAAACTTTAGCTCTTTTATAACCCCCTGGGATAAATTTAATAAGCTCTTGCCTCAGTAGATTGTATACATGGTGCAAAACTAAAACTAGATGATATGATAGTCTCTCAGCCACCATGTTTTTCTTGTCTTGGAGCAACCATTATCCAAGACTGTGTATCCTTCCAGACATAGTCTTTGAATAAGCAAGAATGTAAGACTATAACAATTCATTAACAATTTTCTGACATGAGAGTTGCTTCAGTTTTATTATTATTAAAATAATACTTGATCACTGTGAAAAAATCCAGATAGTATAGGAAAGTGAAGAAGCAACTGAAAATCATCTGTATTTATACCACCCAGATATTTTTTGTGAAGAGAGTTATATACATGGATTAATGCAAGGATTCAATGAAGATATGGTGATAGATGTCCAGCAGAAGTTCAAAATAAACCAACAACATGCTAGACAGGTTCATGAAATTAGCCAAGATTATGCTAATCTGTACAGGAAGTCTGCAAATTTCTGTACATGTGCTGTGAAAACTCTGATGATGACTTCAATTTTAAAATCTTGTAACATTTTACTTACATTAACAATTATCTATCTTACCTTTAGTTGAATATTTTATTTTGGAGAGATTGTATATGTGTATTTTAAAATACTGTTTATGAGCATATATTACATTTTAAAAATAGATATAGCTTCTGAAATACCACGGCAATTTCTTCCCTTCTTAAATGCATAATACATGCTTAGTTGTGATATGGTAAATGAAATCCTTTACCTGTACTTTAATGTACTCATCTAACTCCAGGCCTCATTTCATAAACTCTGAGTGTTTATTGTGGGCAAAGTACCATGCTAGGTATTGGAGATACTGGAGTGGTGGACTCAGTTCCTCAGTCAGGGAAGCTTTAAATGGGTTGGTAGAACACCCACCCAGGCCCTGCATCCTCAGTGGAGCCTCAGGATGGACACATGTTCACACTTATACACACACTTCCTCATGCTGAGCCAAGAGGAACAGCAGCTGTGATCTCTAGATGGGAGCTGTGGCAGACAGTTTCAGACTCAGTCCCCAGTGACCTTCGAATTCTGGTACACATCCTCCTATTGAGTGTGGGATGAACCTAGTGACTTGCTTCTACCAATAGAATATAACAAAGTTGACAGGATATTCAATCCAGGGTTAGCTTACAAAAGTTTGTGACTGCAGTTTTGCTAGCAGACTCTCTATTGCTTTATCCACTTGCATACTTCGATGAAGAAAACGTCCATGTGGGAGAGGCCCACATGGCTATGAACTGAAAGCAGCCTTCATTGAACAGCTAGTAAGAATGGGTAACCTCAAAGCACTAAATCCTGCCAAAGACTCTGTGAGCTTGGAAGTGGATCCTTTTCCATCTGAGCCTTTGGATGAGACCACAGACCCTGAACCTACAGCTTAGTTGCAGCCAGACCCAGCTAAGCCATGCTCAGACTCCTGACCTACAGAAACTGTCAGATAACAAATATACGTTGTTTTAAGCTGCTAAGCTTTGTGGTAATTTGACAAGCAGCAATAACTAATACAGGGCTGAAGAGCTTCACCCTACTTACCTGGACCTTGTTCTCAGGAGCTTCTCCAAACTCCAGTGATTGCAAGGAGAAGCAGAACGTGTAATTGTTAAAGAAGACAAAACCAAAGCTTGGATGATTTATCACATCATAAAAGTTTGGTGTGATTTTTAATGATACTTTCAAAAGACAATTGCTGTTCAAAAGTGAAAACTGGGGGTTAAAGTTTGAAAATATGCCTTTTTCTGATGTAAAGCTTTCGTCAGAAGTTATTTTAGGTTAAGAAAAAAGTGATAGTGATCTAACATCTGAAACATAAAGCCTCAAAATACAGTCAAGAGCTAATAACTGAAACCTTTCTTTTTCCCTTCCAGCAATTTCCCATAAGTCAAAAAATAGAGAAATGAAGAAAGTTTAGAGAAGTAGTCAACTGCTTTCTGGGTGCTCTGGGAAAACATTTATTTTCCTTAATACTTCTGTAGGCCATTTAATAAACTTTTTAATCTTTTATGTTTCTTTGTTTTATTACAAGTTGAATTTTAATAATGAAATAACGTATACCCCTGCTGGATTTTCAGAAGAACAAACTTCAAAAGTATATTTAATTATGTATTTGTTTACTTCTCAATTTTTTTTCAATAATTTTTTATAAGTAACTGTTGTGTACATACATCTATTTACTAAAGATATTTGATATCTTTTACAGTATTAAGACATATATAATAAAAGATGTAAGTGGTGGAAAGAAGGAAATTAATAGACACCCATTTGTCTTAAATCAATGTGAATTAAATTTAGTATACATTTCCTGATATCCAGGCAAAAAGGAGACCATGGAGTTACCACCACCTACTAGGAATTCCATAAATAAAGGGAGCATGTTGTATTCATTGTTTTAGTCCAGCGTCTGGCCCAGCCTGGCACATAGCTGATACTTGCTGAAGAAAGGAATGAATGAATGAATGAATGAATGAAATGCACCTCTGATTCCTCTTTCTGAGGCTGTACTATTACGTACAAGTTTTGACTTCTCTTAAACTTCTAAAAATTTAGCTGATTGGATAACCAAACTCAAATTGCTCAGATATGAAAAATCAACGGTCAATTGCAAGCTATACAAAACTTAAGGAAAGAAATTTCTACCATGGCACAGTATTAAAATTCTTTAGTTGATATCAAGTTTACTTTGGGAAGTAGCTTTTATCTTCTTAATCTCACCAACTTAGCAACATACATTTTAGACTCAGCAAAATAGGAGGATGAACCTCTCTGTACAATGGGAGAGAACATTTAACCTGTTGCAAGTATATAGCCATAGGATGTGTATATTTAAAATAGTAAGAAATACCATTTATTATGCTCCACCTCTGTATCAGACACAGAAGTGAAAGGTTTACACTAGTGTATTTATTAAATCCTCGCAGCAAACTGGAAAGTTAAATATTATTATATACATTTTAAAGATGAGGAAACTGAAGTCAAACAACTAGTAAAGAAGCTGAACTCGGATCTATTTCAATGCAAATCTCTCTCAGAAACAAAACTAATTACAGCATTTTCTTGATTAAAAAATGCTATTGAACAAAGAAAATATGATGCACAGATTCAAAAGAGCAGCAATATGTCTTTGAATTGGTCCTCTGTGATTATAGTTAAGACTGCCAAGACTTAGTCTAGCTGCTATTTCAGCCAGCTCCTTTGTTGTTTAGTTGGTCCTATGGCTGTGTCTATCATTTACTATTTGTTAAGTAAACATTATATTAAACAAAATTATGAATTCAAAAAAGAAAAGAAAATGTCATTTACTGTGAGATTAATCAAATATCAGTGTTTAGGGAAAACTCAAAATGTAAAATGTATATAGAAATAATGTTATTATACAACTACTCTTACAATTACATAACTTTTTCCTACAGAATTATACAAAGAAAAATCAATGTCTAGACTTCACATTTAAAATGTAAAGGTTGAAGAGAGCAACACCTGGGGTCCTAGGCAGGAGCTGAGGGCAGCCCCCTCTGCCTGGAAGCAGGCAAGAGAGCACTCCAGAAACACCACTTCTATGCAGGTGGCCTACCACAGCCACTGTCACAGCCACAGCTGCTACAAAAGTGGCTCAATGCCACAGCAGTAGCCATGGTCACCATGCAGGCAGACACTTGACTGACACTTGACTGCCCTGACACAGGAGAGTCACCATTGGAGGCTGGAAAAAAGAAGAGGACATCTCTCTCCTCAAAGCGCGCTCCAAAGTATTAGAAGAAACAACTGCTCTACCAGATAACCAGACATCAACATAGAGATACAAGTAATATGAAAACCCAAGAAAATATGATATCACCAAAGGAATACACTAATTCTCAAATACCAGACCATATAAGAAATGCTTGAAATGACTAAAAAGGAATTCCAAGCAACAATCTTAAGGAAACTCACTGAGATATGAGAAGACTCAGTTAGACAACACAATGAAATGAAAAAAAAAAAAAACCCAGGTTATGAAGGTGGAAATTTACAAAGTGATTAATACCTTAAAAAAGAATGTAGCAGAACTCATGGAACTGAAAGATTCACTCAATGAAATAAAAAACACAATTGATTCCTTAGGCAGTTGGCTAGAACAAGCAGATGAAAGAATTTCTGATTGTGAAGACATTCTTTTTGAAATAACTCAGGCAAACAAAAAAAAGGGAAAAATAATATTTTTTTTTAAATGAAGAAAATCTAAGAAAGCTAGCAGGCAACTTTATTTTTTTTTTAATTTTTATTGAATCATAATCAATTATAAATATTTGGGGGGTTCAATTTAGACATATGTTGATCAAATCAATATTACTAGCATATATATTGTTACAAATCATACTTATTCTTTATGCCCCTTGTCCAATCTCTCCCTATCCCCTTGCCCCTCCCACCTCTGATATTGTTAGATTTCTTCTCTCCTTCTGAAAGAGTAATGGTTACTCTGTTGATTTGTTGCCTAGAGGATCTGTTCAATGCTGAGAGGTATGTTCAGGTCCCCCAATATTATCATAGAGCAGATGCCTCTTCTGTCACTCTGGAATGGGCTTTGTGAAGAGAGATATCCTCTTCTTTTCTTTGGTTTCTGCTGGTGACTCTCCTTGTGTCAATGCACTCCAATGGCTGGTGAACCATCTGTGTGGTAGTTGTGGCAGCTGCGGTTATTGTGGTGGCTGTGATGGGCCACCCACATGGAGGTGATGTTTTTGGCATGCTCCTTGGTGCTGGCACTGTGCCTGGTTGAGGGAGGGGTGTCCGGTCCCCAGCTCCAAGGCTCATGGCTCCAGGCAGGCCCTGAGGTGCTGCCATTGTGCCTGGTTGTTGGAGGGGAGGTCTGGTCCCCAGCTCCAAGCCTCACGGCCTCGGGCAGGCCCCAAGGTGCTGGTGGTGTGTCTGGTCATGGGTCGGGGGGGGTTCCAGTCTGTAGCTCCATACCTCAGGTTCCCGGATGGGCCCTGAGGCATTCGTGGTGTGCCTGGGCTGGAACTAATTTTTTGTCCTTTGCTTACTTCTAATATGGGGGCACTTCCTATGGGGACCAGTACTTGAGCTGTGTGATTTAGCTAACTGGCTGCTTTGATGCTGATTCCCTAGGGAAGGCTTTTTGTGCAGCTCAGGTTTTAATGGTTGACTTTATAGGTACTTCTGGCTCTCCAGAGACCTGGTGCACCTGGGTTGTGTAGAAACTCTGATCTGGGCCAAAGACTTTTTATCAAACCCACCCCATTCAATTCTATATTCCTGACCAGTCTCCTCTGAGTGGTCTTTCGCTGATTGGGGTGCAGATCATCTGTCTTGCTGTGCCACAGTGTTCCCTTGGTGGACCCGTCTCCCCCACTGCCCATGCTACAAACACTTCCCATGGGACAGGCCATGTGCCAGTCCCTTGAGATGACTCACTGGCCTCTGAGCGGCTCCTTTTTTTAGTTGTCATGGCTCCTTGCTCCTGTGTGGATCCATGGGAACCTTATTAGTGGTCTTGCTGGTCGGGGGCCACCAAGACCCTCTTCTCTCCTGCCACTTCCAAGTAACTTCATCTGAAGGGTACAGCTGCGGATTTTACCAGCTCCTGCTCCATGTGCTCAGCAGCTTCAGCCCTAAAGCAGCCCCAGCATGAAATGGTCAGATCGGTTTTTTCTTTCTCTCCTCATGGCTTCTCCTGCCTTCATGTACTCCATAGGTCTCTCCTCCTCCCCTGAGCTCTAGCAGCCCCAGCTTGGCTGTTGTGGCTTTTTTATAGTTGTAAATTGGTTGATTTGTGGGAGAGAGTGATGCTGGGGACCGTGTATTCCGCCATCTTCTAGCAGATAACTTTAAGCATACAAACACTCAAATCAAGGGTGCTCCAGAAGGGGAGGAGAAAGGTAAAGACATGGAAAACCTATTCAATGAAATAACAGAAAATTTCCCGGCGATAGGGAGAGACATGGACCTGAAGATCAGTGAGTCTCAATGATCCTCAAACAGATTCAAACCCAAAAACACAGTATAGTCAAATTGTTAAAGCTCAAAGACAAAGAGAGAATCTTAAAAGAAGCAAGAAAAAAGCATCAAGGCACCCATAAGGGAGCTCCTATCAGACTAACAGCAAACTTCTCAACAGAAACTATAAAGGACAGAAGAAAATAGGATGATATATTCAAAATACTAAAAGAAAAAAACTGCCAGTCAAGAATACTACACCCAGCAAGGCTATCCTTCAGAAACAAGGGAGAAATAGTGTACTTTCCAGACAAACAAAATCTGCAGGAGTTTACCATGACACTACCAGCCTTACATGAAATCCTCAAAGAAGTCCTGCATCTGGAATCCAAAAACTAATAATCATTACCACAAATAGACAAGAGAGAACAAAACCCATTGGTAGAACAAAAATGCAAATGAGAAAAAGAAACTAAATCTTACCACCACAAAAAAACCATACTGACACTGATATAATGCTCCTGCTTTATTTCTGACTTTAGTAACTTTGGTCTTCTCTTGTTTTATCTGTCAGTCTAGATAAAGGTTTGCAAATTTTGTTGATCTTTTAAAGAATCAAGTTTAGGTTTTGTTGATTTTCTCTATTGTTTTTTAATTTCCTATTTCATATATTTCTTTGCTAATTTTTGTTATTTACTACTTATATTTGCTCTTGGTTTAGTTTGCTCTTCTTTTTCTATTTTCTCAAGGTAGAAAGGGCATACTTTGATATCAAATGACACCAGCATTTCGTTAGCTTCCAACAGCAAGGGTTTATTTCTCCTTCCAGCCACACGTCCATTTCATGTTTGCCACAGTGGTTTTGCCTATCTCGTGGGGTTGGGACAGCTTCTCAGAGGCAAGTGACATCTAAGCCAAGACTGAAGGTAAAGTGGAAGATTGTGGCTATGATAAGAGAAAAGCGTTTCAGGCAGAAAAGCAATATGAGCAAAGGTCCTGAGCTCAGAGTTTGGAAATTAGGAGAACGAGGTTTCAGAGACTACAGAGTCCAAACTGAGGCCATTGATTTCTTGATTCAACACATATTTTTGTGATCTTGAAACATTTACATTAAATCTTCTAAAATTCAGTTTTCTCATCAAATGGAAAGAATAATAGTGATATTTTAGCATCAAATGTCTAGTGATTAGATAATGCATGTGAAAATTTCTAACACATTGCCTGGCAAATACTAAACAACAGTTTTTGGTTTTCATATTTTCCTTTTCAGGATGTGAAATTGTGAAGTCTATCAGATATAAACATAATAAAAAAATTCAGTGAGAATCTCTAAACACCAACCCTCTTGGGCCTCAAGAGGAGGTAAAATATGGATCTAGATGCTTCATGTTTCCAAATAAACAATTATTATTCAGAATGTTTTCTTCTCTTAATTTCATGTTTTATTTTTTTCAATTAAACAAACTTTTTTCAGTACCTATATACAAACTCTTCTCTGGGTTCTTCAGGAATATCAAAGCAAGTAAAACATAGTCTGTCGAGACCTGTAGATCTCAAAGAGTCTACAACCTAATGGGAGAGAGAATCCAAACTTTATTGAATTTCCTAAACATCTATTTACTAAGTGGTCCCATCTATACACAGCCATTCTGAAATAAATTCAGGCTTTTTGAGCCATCATGATGAATGTCTATTTATAAATGATCGTTCTTGACCAGTAAAGATAGGCAAGAAAAAGAGACATACCCTAATTATTTTGTTTCTTGTTATTTGAGTTGTCGTGACAACCAAATTAAGCCAACTGATTAAAATTTGATTGACTGATTGATTTAATTAAGATGTTGTGAACCCTCAATTAAATCAAATGGCTGATTTACTAATATTGTATGCTTGGGTTGACACAACCTGTTTTTTAAATGAATGTAGAAAGAGGAGACAGAGTGGAAGATTTTAAGTGTTGGACATTTACACTGAATAGAAGTTATTTTAATTTCAGGATATCGGTTATAATTAGGAACTACAATGAATTACAACATCTGATAAAGGCAGATAATGAAAAGCTTTTCTCTCTTCAGTGTTCAGCTTCACAGAATTAGAAATAAAAGCCTTTTCATTAAAACAATTTTATTTTTTCTTTATAATGACTTTCTATTAAAGTATTGCAATGATTTTTTATTCAAAAGTAAGTGAAGAGCATTTGGCTTTACACATATATTTTTGGTAACTTTGTGCCATACTAGACTTAGGATGTAAATCAGTGAGGCACAGGAGTTCTCTATGCTTCTTATTTTAATTGTGTGGTATCAACTATAGAGAGATGTTTGCTCCTTAGCAATTTAAAATAGTAATTGGAGGAATCGTTTTCAATTCGTACATAACTTAGAAGAACTTGAACTTTCATGTTCTTGCCTCCTTTAACCATGAATCTGGCATACAGCCTTAAGTGGTGTGAAAGAGACCCCTAGGGCACACCAAATAGCCAGGTGATGCCCTACATTTTCCGGCCCATGGCATCAGGTGGAATCATGCAACTAGTTCTTACCAATGGAAAATGCCCATGGACGTTGAGAACAGTTATGCTTTCTTCTCTCTCTCCCTCTCCTTCTCCCAATCTTAGGTAGAGAAATAAAGTTTTTGGGTTTGGGGAAGTAAAATATGGGAGCTGCTTGGGACCCTGAGTCATTGCTTGGAGGAGAGTCATACAAGCAATCCACATGAACTGCATCTGACAGTGATGCAAGCGAGAAGAACACCTCTGCCATAGCAAGTCCCTGAGGGGCGGGGTTTATTTGCGACAGCGGGCCAGCCTCGTGTTTTCTAACCCTTTGTGGCTAAGATGAGTGATGCTCAGCGAGCATTCAGTCACTCCTTCACCCTCGCAGCTCAAAGGCCAATGGCTGAGTTCTGCCAATACACTCATGGTGGATGTAGGGGCCTCCTGGTCTAAAGACATTGTCACTGGGGAATGTGAACTACTGAGGTGCTCTGTAAAGGCTTTAGTTCCACAACCGAGTGCTAACCATTCTTTCCCTACAGAGCAACTCAGGAATATTGGGCACATTTCAAACAGGACAAGAGTGTTTCTCAGGGAATACAGATGGGTCCTGTGTGGAATGCCTCTGACTAAGAACTACTATCCATGAAGTCATGTAACCTTATATGATGGTTAATTTTATCGGTCAATTTGACTGGGCCATGGGATGTCAGATATCTGGTTAAGCATGATTTCTGGGTGCATCTGTGAGGGTGTTTTTGGAAGACATTAGCATTTGAATTGGTGGACTGAATAAAGCAGATGGCCCTCCCAGTGTGCATGGGCATCGTCCAATCCATGGAGGGCTCAAATAGAATAAAAAGGTGCAGGCAGGTTGAATCCTCTCTCTCTCTGCCTGCCTGCTTGAGCTGAGACATCATCATTCCTCTCCTGCCTTTTGACTAAGACTTACTTCATCAGCACTTCTGGTTCTCAGGCCTTTGGACTCAGACTGGAACTACACCATCAGCTTTCCTGGATCTCCAGTGTGCAGACAGTAGGTCATGGGACTCCTCAGCCTGCATAATCACATCAGCTACTTTCTTATAATAAACCTCATTATTTATATCTATACAGGTATTAGGTATAGATATAGATACAGAGATAGATATAAATGATATCCTATTGGTTCTGTTTCTCTGGAGAACCCTGACTAATACACTTTAGAAAAGAGTTGAGATCCTGAAACAATAGAGACATGGTCTCCAACCTATACTCCTCTGAGAAATAACATATGGAATATGGGTAAACATAATTTTGTTGAGAGTAATAAAGTCATTATACTAGAACGCGATACTACTATATGGGGCAATGCAAGAATCATAGGTAAAAGGAAGATTGTAGAAGTTAATGGCTGGTTAGCTCAGTTGGTTAGAGCATGGTGTTGATAACACCAAGGTCAAGGGTTCAGATCCCCATACCAGCAAGCAGCCAGAAAAATAAATAAATAAAAATAATATTGTAGAAGTTAATGAAACTTTTGATAGTACTGATGCTGCTGTATATGTTGGTAAATCAATCACAATTCCCTCAAGGTGTTATCTCTCTGCAGGGAAATTCTCCTGAGAAGATTTAGAATTGATTAATGACATTTATTATGGTTATTATTCACTCCATAGATGTGTATCGTATAGCCCAGATAGCTATAGATCAAGGAGGGGAAAGAATTGTAAAGTGAGCACAAAAACTCGAGAAAGTTTGCACTGCTATTATTGGACAGTGCAGCTGCTTGTTTTAAATCGCTACCAACCCCTCACTGCTTATTTAAAATGTTTGCCAAGGTCAAGGATTTGGATCCCTGTACCAGCCAGCTGCCTAAATAAATAAATAAATAAATAAATAAATAAAAATGTTAGTAATCTCTGCATTTTGATTGTTTATTTGATTATACACTATGCAAGACCAAGAGTGGCCATCGAACTACAAGTGATTGTTTTGCCTCTGAAGGCCTTGACCCAAGTCAGGCAGGGGAGCTGCACAGGAGGGTTCATTCCAGCAGGCTGGGCTCAGCCTGAGTTGTTTTACTGACATGAGAAACACGAGAATTTAGTCTTCTTTTGCACTGATCCTGGTCAAGGAATGAAATCTACTGATTAGTAGTGTCATTCTGCTGTGACCATAGGTCCAAGGCAAGTTGCAGGTGGTGTGTAACAGATTAAAAGCACTGTTTGCTGATTAAAGTGAGTCTCAGTGACACTTACCATAGGATCTGCCGACACGACCATCAGGGGATAAGAAGCTCCTTCCAAGACTCCATCCTGGGCTCCTTGGTTCTAAGATGTTCTGTGTACATGCTTGTGGTTCTTGATCTGAGAAAGAGGAGCCATGTCCCAGAATAACCCTACAGAGAAAGGGTGATTAGTACTCACCAGACCCTTTTCTGTGAAGCAGACTCCACCTTTGATGAATATCCTCATTTTAATGCTGTTGCTATGTTGGTTCCTTTTGCTACACTAAACTGAATATTTTGTAAGAGTGGCCATTTGGGGTCCTGTGAGTTGTCTTTAGTAATCAAATCCTGTTTAAATTGTTTAAATGCCAACATTAGTGCAGTTTCTGGTTCCCCATGGTCTGGTACAGTGCCTGACCTGTAGGACACATCCACTAAACAGGAAATGGTTAAAGGACTTACATACTCTTCTTTGGTAGAGAAAGTAGTCAAAATGATTTAAATAAATAGCAGCCAATATAACTAACTTACATTGGTTACCCAATAAAATAAAATTTTTCATCTTCAAAGACAAATTTAAACCCGAGGAGAAAGAACAACTCCAAGGTCTGTTTATAGATATTGGTTCATCATTAGTTCTTAATACTAATAGTTCATATTTATTTAGTATCTACTCTGTTCCAAGCACTGGGCTAAGTGATTAATATTTATTTGTTCATTCATCCATTCACCTATTCAATAGACATTTGTTGAGCACCTACTTGATGGCATGTAATGTCTCAGAGGCTGGGGATACATCTGATGTGTTCATCTCAGCCACCCGGTGAGTTGGGTACACATCTTCATTTTACAGATAACTAAACTGAGCTTTACTGGAGTCACCTTGAATCAGATTGGTGTCATAGAACACCTCCAAGAATCTAGTGCTGTCCCTCATTCTTGCTAGCCCTTTGCTGAGTCTCTGTAAGCCACAGTGCCCTCTCTGCAAAATGGTCATAATAATAGTCCCCCTGCTTATCTCACAGGGGTAGTAGCTCGGGGACAAATGAGATCATGTAGAACAAAGTTCTTTGCAAGCTATAAAATGCTATAGAAAGGCATTGTTATTACATGCCTAAGGAGTACTTTTGCAACACAAAATTAGTAATAGACTTCTGATTTTTTTTCATTTTTTGCTTTTCCTCTTTAAGAATCAGAGGCAGTCTATTTGAAGGAAGTAGCATAAAGATGCTTCTTCTAAAAGAGTTAGTTTCAAGCCCCATAGCCAAAGTCGTTATTACTTCACAGCAGATGGCACAGCCACAGAGCCATGTCAAGGGCAGGTTTTCTCCTGACACACAGAAGACCAAAGCTCTTGGATCAGACCTTGTTCATTACCCATGCAGTTTGATTTTGCATTTTGACCTTAAAATCATGAGTCATGATGATAGGTTTTAACCAGTATGACTCTGCCCAAAGGCAGAAAAATGGATTTAATGATTTTCTGAATCCTGCCCTCCCAGACTCAGAATTGTGTGTCTGTAAATGCTTTCTGAACTAATTACAGTAGAACATCTACCAGGACTAAAATTTTTCAAAAATAAAATAGCTATGTTCACATCTTAGGAACTAAAAGGTTTCATTTGGCTTATTCTAAAGGATTGACTAAAATTTAGAAAAAAAAAAAAGGTAAACAATTTTTTTTAATTTAAAATAAGATTTCTAAGTTACAAAGCAGCTTGAAGCCTATATAATAACAATTATCGTGTAGTTAAAAGTCAGATGGTTCTTGGTCATAAATGTCATGAAAAAGACTGCCTCTCTGATGAATTGTTTTTAGGAGCCATCACTAAGCACTGGAAAGGGGTAAACAACCTTGAGTAATAGAAGATCCTCTCATCAGGACACCACTTAATTAAAGAAGCAGAACGTAATGTTTCCAAAATACTTCAGGTCTTTGCATAAAGTTTTGAAATCTAGAGAGAGGACAAAGGAACTAAATGTGTGGACAGAGCTGGTTAGTTGTAAATGGTAATTCTGCAGCCCTGTTTTTTTTGCGCTTGATTTTCCAAACTCTTGCTACGAGTGAGCAGTTGAGAAAGGGGACACTCTCTGTACACCTAACAGAAATTCAGACACAATAGCTGCTATAACCTGCTACAGGATTGCTATGGGTTGAATTGTGTCCCCCCCCCCCAGAAAACCAACCAACTTGAGGGCCTAACCCCCAGTAATTCAAATTGTGACCTTATTGGGAAATAGGGTCTTTACAGATGTAATCAAGTTAAGATGAGGTCATTAGGTTGGGTCCTAATCCAATATGGCTGTATCCTTATTTTTTTAAAATTGGGGGGGAGGCAGTTTAGACACAGAGGGAAGAGGATGTGAAGTCGATTTGAAGAGATTCAGGGAGAATGCCATGTGAAGACTGGAGTGACACTGCCACAGCCAACAAGTGTCTGAGGCTACCAGAAGCTGGAGGAGGCACAGAAGGATCCTTCCTCTATAGGTTTCAGGGGGAGCACAGTCCTGCCTACACCTTGAGCCTCCAGAACCATGAGACAATACATTTCCATTGTTTTGACACACACAGTGTATGGTACTTTATTACAGCAGCCCTAACAAATGAATACAAGAATCTTTCCAAAGAAACCAATTTAGTTTAGTCACTAAGAGGAAGAGCCTCAGCCCAGTCATTCATTTGGCTGATATTTTCTGACCTACCTGCCATAAGCACTAAGAATCCAGGCACACTGCAGACAGGCTGGTCCCCTTTTCATGGAGCTCACATCCAAGCAGAGGAAAACAGACAGTGAACAGGTACACCAATACAGGAAGTGAGTTCAGAATCAGGAAGTGCTAAAAAGAAACAAAAGTAGGAGGATAGCTAAAGAGAGCTGTGGTTGGGTGTTTTAGACGGTCTTAGGAAATGCCTCTGTGAGAAGGTGACAATTGAGCAGAGATATAAATGGTGAAAAGGAACTAGTCATGTGATTACCTGGGGAAAAAAGGATTCCAGGTAAAGGAATTGAAAGTATAAAGGCCATGAAACAGGAACAAGTCTGCTATATTGTAGGAACAGAAAGAAGAACAATCCAGCAGGAGAGTCCTGACTTCAGAAAACAATGACAGGAGATGAATGGCTTGTAGGACCAGGTGAGTCATGGTGAAGAATCTAGGTTTCAGTATATGAATAAAAGAAAATGATTGAAGTGTTTAAGTAGAGAATCTATGTAACCTGTTCACATTTTTAAAAATTTCTGGCTGTGGTGTGTAAGTAAATGGGGCTGGGGAGTGGAAGCAAGGGATGTAGCAGTTCAGGTAAAAGAGAAAGCTGGCTGTGCTGGCGTAGTCGTGGGGAGCGGTGAGGACCAGTGGTCAATTTAGGACAGATAGCTTGGATGCAGGGCTGGCTGACACATTCACTGTAGCTGGTGGAGTGAGTGAGGAAAAGAAAGAAACAGAGGTGATTCTTTCCTTCCTGACACACGACTCAGTGGTGACACTATTGCATGAGATGAGGAGGAGCAGGGCTGGTGATAGAGAGAGAAGGTGGAGTCAAGAGTGCCACATTGGGGCACGTTTAATTTACAATGTCTGTCAGACATTTGTATGGAACTGTGGAGTAAGCAGTCATCAGAAAACTAATGGGAGATGTAGTGGATTGAATTATGTTCCCTCAAAACTCACTGAAGCTTGAGTTGTGTTCCCCAAGTCTTTTGTATCAGAAACTTAGCCCCCACTGTGACTGTTAAGAGGGTGGGAGATCCTATTATGGTAATTGAAAGGTGAAGTCTTGAAGAGGTGATTGGGTTGTAGGATCATGCAGTAGGAAATGGATTAAAAATGGTGGTCAGGGCATGGTTCTGAGGGCTTTAAAAGAAGAGGAGAGTCTGTCTCTGGAAGGGGAGAGAAGTACCAGAGAGGGGACTTACAGAACTAGGCAATGTTGCTCAACAGCAAGATGGGGAGAATGTGTCAGAGAGCTCAGAAGGGCAGCAGAGGCTTCAGGTCTTTTATAGACATGGGGTTTGGCTTATCTATGGCTAGCAGATATTGGGCGCAGTTTCTCAGGGTATGCCATCACAGGCAGGCTCTAAATGGTCAAAAATACACTTATTTAGGCAATTGGATGTGTAAGAATATGAGTTTGGCACCAGCACCTGCTGTGAAGAAGCAAACAACAAAAGAGCCAACACACAGGAAACATCTTTGGCCCATTTATATAACAAAGGAAGAGACAGAAAGACTGAAGAATAGGAGGCAAAAGTGAGTGAGTGAGAGAGAGATTGAGAAAGTGAGAGAGATCAAGAGAGACAGAGACAGAACAGGGATAGGAGAAAAAAGCAAGTGAGCGAGCGAGAGAGAGATTGAGAGATAAAGTGAGAGATATTAAGAGAGACAGTAACTTGGAAAAGTAGTGAAGAAACTTTCAAGAAAAAGGAAGCTGTCCACTGCTGCTGAGGGGTAAGATGAGCACAGAATTTGACACGGCATTTGGCTGACCAAGACGATTGTGACCTCTATAAGAGCAGTTTAAGTGAAATAGCAGGAACAAAATCTTGACTTATGGCATATTTCAAAATAGCTAGAAGAGGGGATTTTGAATGTTCCCAACACAAACAAATGATAAATGTTCAAGGTGATGGATACACCAATTTCCCTGATTTGATCATCATACCTTGCATACATGCATCAAAACATAACATGTGCCCCATAAATATGTACAATTAGTATGAGTCAATTAAAAACAATAATTAAAATAACTCTGACTGGAGAGTGTTAAGGAATGAAAGAAGAGATGTGAGTATCTACAACTCTTCCAAGAACTTTCCAACTTTCTCAAGGAATCTTGGTAGAAGCAAAGCAGACAAGCGATTAGTTGCTCTGCAGTAGCAGGAACATGAGAACTTTTTTAGTAACTTTTTAATGAGAAATGTCATAGTATGCCATGTTGGTGGAGAGGGTAAAGAGAACATCCTTTCCCTGGTTTCAAGTTTCCATGTACAGTAACCTCCACCAGAGGCACTTTTGGCCTTCTGTCCCATAACCTACCCTTTGCTCCTAACAGTGGAGGAATGAGTTGTCTGAACATGCAGGAAATATATTGCTCCTGTTTCTCAAGTTGGTGGAATCAATCTATTAAAAGTCTGCAATTTGATACCAAGTGGAAAATTGCTTCTTTCCTTTTTCCCTCTCTGTGCCATACCAGAATAAGGCAGCAATCCTAGATAGTTTCTACTCTAGACCTAAACCTTCCTTTAGGAAGTCTTCCCAAAGGTCTAAACTTGAGTAGGAAGCAAAGAGCGTTAGCAAGCCCTTTGGCCAACAATTTGAAGATGTGTCTACCATGAATTTTCAGTAATGATGATAAAATTTTATTTTCATTAGCCTATCTCAATCAAGTCTATCTCAATTGATTCCATACTTGGTAGGAGAATAAAAATATATTGTGGACTGTTTCAAGATGGCGGCGGCTGCGGCGGCTGGCGCGGAGTAGCTGAGGTGGAAAAGGTGGCCACTGGGCCTCAGGCAGCCGGGAAACTTGTGGACCTTCCTCTGGCCATCTCTTAAGGGAGGACTGCTGCTGCTGGCCGGTCGTGGGGGCTCAATGCCACTTTGCCCCCGGCAGGAGAGGCTGCCTCATTTACAGGCAACAGCTTTGAAGTGTGGAGCAGGAAAAGAACTGATTCTTAGCTGCAAAAGTGAGTCTTGAAACAGGGAACACGGCGCCAGGGCTGCTGTGGATGCAGCCAGGATCCCGGAGGCTGGGGCCGCACTGAAGGCGGCCAGCTGCCCTATTCAGGATTCGAGGTTTCAGGCCGGCATTAAAGAAGATTCCTGGGAGTGCCCGAGCGGCGCCGCGACTGAACAGCCCGAGGCGGCAGCGCCGAGAACACGGAAGGCAACAAACCAGAGACAGAGCGAGCGCCCGACCCGGCACAGCACTGTGAGTGATCCCTGGCACAGCTCTGTTCGGGGGGTGGATGCCCACGCGGCTCCCGCCTGCACCACCAGGCCACTCACTGCCACGGTGCTGCCTCCATTTTCCCAGGTGCGGGCAGCTCCGCCCTGCTCGGCCATCACTGAGCCCATTTGCTTGGCCTGGCGCGGGGCTTTAAGGACCCTGCGGGCCGACCTCCTCTCCCACTCCCTCCGCAGTTCTCTGGCAGGGCTGGGGGTGTGGGGCGTCCCGACCAGTTTTGGGAGGGCTAGGAAGTACGGGCGGGCCGACTGTCACTCCACCACACCCTGGACTCCAGCCCCGGTAAACTGCCTGTTACTGGGAGGCAGATACCATCTCTGCGACCACCAGTTTGGAAAAAAGCCTAACGAATTTCTGGTTGGGAATAGTGTGGTAGGAGAGTTCCCAGGTCCGCTTGAAGCTGCCGGAGAGCAGGCTGCAGGCGGGCACTAGACTCGGTTTATACCAGGGGGGATACAAAGGTGAACAAGACCTGAGAAAGATCTACACAGTGCTACAAAGGCACCCAGAGAGACCGGTCGTCTGTGCCTAGCAGAAACCTGGTAGACTTCCTGGGCAAGGCGGTGCTGAGCAGGGTCTTGAAGGCCCAGCTGATAGACGAGGGGTGCAGAAGACACGCCCCAGCCCAGCACAGTGTGCACAGAGGGGGGAGACGTGCGGCCAGGGAGGCGGAGACTCGACAGAAACCACACAACCGGTGGGGTCGCCACTGCACGATCTAACAGCCTGGGCCAGAGCACACGGAACGGGGAGAAGTCCTGTACAGAAAGTGAAAGCTCAACAGAGATCACACACCCTGTGGTACGTGATCCACCAGCCCAGCAGAGTAAAAGCTGACTAGAAAGGTGGATCCCCGGAGAAGCCCAAGACCCGAGGCAACCACACACACAAGACACTAGAGGCCAACTGAGCAGTCACGGCGGGAGCCATACCAAATTGGCAACCACAGCAACATCCTAGTTAGTCATTAGTCTTAAACCGCTGGACTGTGAAACCCCCTGCCACAATGAATAAACACCAAAAAAAAGACACCAGAAATACAAAAAAATCAAGAAAGTACACCACCAAAAGTTAATAAATCTCATACTCTAGATCCTATAGAACAAGAAGCCCTTGAAATAACTGACAAGGAATTTCGAGTGATAATTCTAAGGAAACTGAATGAGATACAAGAAAACTCAGCTAGACATCATGATGAAATGAGGAAAAGTATACAGGATCTGAAAGAGGAAATATACAAGGAAATCAATGTCCTGAAAAAAAATGTAGCAGAACTTGCTGAACTGAAGAAGTTATTCAGCGAAATAAAAAACACAACGGAAAGTTTAACCAGCAGGCTTGTCGAAGTTGAAGAGAGAACCTCTGAACTTGAAGATGGGCTGTTTGAAATAACACAAGCAGACAAAAAGAAAGAAAAAAGAATCAAGGACATGGAAGAAAATCTGAGAGAGATATCAGACAACCTCAAGCGCTCAAATATCCGAGTCATGGGTATTCCAGAAGGGGAGGAAAATGGAGATTCCATTGAAAACATATTCAACAAAATAGTGGCAGAAAACTTCCCAGGTATAGGAAAAATCACAGATATTCAGATCCAGGAAGCTCAACGATCTCCAAACGTATTCAACCCAAAAAGGCCTTCTCCAAGACATGTCATAGTCAAATTGGCAAAACTCAGATACAAAGAGAGAATCTTAAAAGCTGCAAGAGAGAAGCGTCAAATCACCTATAAGGGAGCCCCAATCAGGTTAACATCAGACTTTTCATCACAAACCCTAAAAGCTAGAAAGGAATGGGATGATATTTTCAAAATACTAAAAGACAAAGATTGCCAGCCAAGAATACTCTACCCTGCAAGGCTATCCTTCCGAAATGAGGGGCAAATAGTATATTTCTCAGACAAACAAAAACTGCGGGAGTTCACTACCACAAGACCACCCTTACAAGAAATCCTCAAGGGAGTACTGGGTTTGGTTCCTGAAAAATAACTACCACTGCCATAAAAACCTAAGAAAAATCTAAACCCGCTAGTACAATAAAAATGGCATTCATGAAGAGAAAACAAGCTAACAAAAACACTATCTACAACCTAAGGAACCAACAAACAAAGAAACCAAACAGTAAATCAGAAAGCAAGGAACAAAAGACACCTAAGACAACCAAACAACCAATAAAATGCTAGGAATAAATCAACACCTTTCAATAACAACTCTTAATGTTAAAGGCTTAAATTCCCCAATTAAAAGACACAGACTGGCTGACTGGATCAAAAAGCAGGACCCAACTATATGCTGCCTACAAGAGACCCACCTCACCCATAAAGATTCACACAGACTAAGAGTGAAAGGATGGAAAAAGATTTACCATGCAAACAGAAAAGAAAAACGAGCTGGAGTGGCTATTCTTATATCTGACAAAATAGACTTTAAACTAAAAACCATAAAAAGAGACAATGAGGGACACTACTTAATGATAAAAGGACTGATCCATCAAGAAGACATAACAATCATAAATATGTACGCACCCAATGTTGGAGCAGCCAGATTTATGAAACAAACTCTATTAGACCTAAAGAAGGAAATAGACACTAATACCATAATAGCAGGGGACCTGAACACTCCACTGTCAATATTAGACAGATCATCTAGGCAAAGAATCAGTAGAGAAACACAAGATCTAAACAAGACTCTAGACCAATTGGAATTGGCAGATATCTACAGAACATTCCACCCAACAACCTCAGAATATTCATTCTTCTCATCAGCACATGGATCATTCTCCAGGATAGATCACATATTAGGTCACAAATCAAGTCTCAATAAATTCAAAAAAATTGGAATTATCCCATGTATCTTCTCAGACCACAATGGATTAAAACTAGAAATTAATAACAAACAAAACTCTGGAAACTATACAAACACATGGAAATTAAACAGCATTCTACTTAATGACATATGGGTCCAAGAAGAAATCAAGCAGGAAATCAAAAAGTTTATTGAAACTAATGAAAACAATGATACATCATACCAAAACCTGTGGGATACTGCAAAAGCAGTATTGAGGGGAAAATTTATTGCATTAAATGCTCACTTCAGAAGAATGGAAAGATGGCAAGTGAACAACCTAACACTTCACCTTAAAGAACTAGAAAAACAAGAACAATCCAATCCTAAAGTTAGCAGACGGAAAGAAATCATTAAGATCAGAGCAGAACTGAATGAAATTGAAAACCAAAAAACAATTCAAAAGATCAACGAATCAAAAAGTTGGTTTTTTGAAAAGATAAATAAAATTGACAAACCATTAGCATGGCTAACAAAAAAAAGAAGAGAGAAGACTCAAATAACAAAAATTAGAAATGAAAAAGGCGATATTACAACTGATTCATCTGAAATACAAGGAATCATTCGAGACTACTATAAACAACTATACGCCAACAAATTTGAAAATCTGGAGGAAATGGATAAATTTCTGGACACACACAAGCTCCCAAAACTGAACCGTGAAGACGTAGAAAATTTGAACAGACCAATAACAATAAAGGAGATTGAAGCTGTTATCAGAAGGCTCCCAACAAAGAAAAGCCCAGGACCAGATGGATTCACAGCAGAATTTTACCAAACATTCAAAGAGGAATTGACACCGATTCTTTACAAACTATTCCAAAAGATTGAAACGGACGCAAATCTCCCAAACTCATTCTATGAAGCAAACATCATCCTGATACCAAAACCAGGTAAAGATAGAACCAAAAAAGAAAACTACAGGCCGATATCCTTGATGAATATAGATGCAAAAATCCTCACTAAAATACTAGCAAACAGAATACAGCAACACATACGAAAAATTATTCATCACGATCAAGTGGGATTCATCCCAGGGATGCAAGGTTGGTTCAACATACGCAAATCAATAAATGTGATACACCATATTAATAAACTCAAACACAAGGACTATATGATCATCTCTATAGATGCTGAAAAAGCATTTGATAAAGTTCAGCACTCATTCATGACAAAGACCCTCTATAAGTTAGGTATAGAGGGAAAGTATCTCAACATAATTAAAGCCATATATGACAAACCCACTGCCAATATCATCCTGAATGGGGAAAAGCTGAAAGCTTTTCCTTTAAGAACAGGCACTAGACAAGGATGCCCACGCTCACCACTCCTATTCAACATAGTGTTGGAAGTACTAGCCAGAGCAATCAGAGAAGAGAAGGAAATAAAGGGCATCCAGATTGGAAAAGATGAAGTCAAACTGTCCCTGTTTGCAGATGACATGATCCTATATATCGAACAGCCTAAAACCTCTACAAAAAAACTCTTGGAATTGATAAATGATTTCAGCACAGTAGCAGGATACAAAATCAACACACAAAAATCAGTAGCATTTCTTTTCTCCAATAGTGAACATGCAGAACGAGAAATCAAGAAAGCCTGCCCATTTACAATAGCCACCAAAAAAATAAAATACTTAGGAAATGAGTTAACCAAGGAGGTGAAAAATCTCTATAATGAGAACTACAAACCACTGCTGAGAGAAATTAGAGAGGATACAAGAAGATGGAAAGATATTCCATGCTCTTGGATTGGAAGAATCAACATAGTGAAAATGTCCATACTACCCAAAGTGATATACAAATTCAATGCAATCCCCATCAAAATTCCAAAGACATTTTTCTCAGAAATGGAAAAAACTATTCAGACATTTATATGGAACAATAAAAGACCACGGATAGCCAAAGCAATGCTCAGCAAAAAAAATAAAGCTGGAGGCATAACACTACCTGACTTTAAGCTATACTACAAAGCTATAATAACCAAAACAGTATGGTACTGGCATAAAAACAGACACACTGACCAATGGAATAGAATAGAGAATCCAGAAATCAACCCACACACTTACTGCCATCTGATCTTTGACAAAGGCACCAAGCCTATTCACTGGGGAAGGGACTGCCTCTTCAGCAAGTGGTGCTGGGATAACTGGATATCGATATGCAGGAGAATGAAACTAGATCCATACCTCTCACCGTATACTAAAATCAACTCAAAATGGATTAAGGATTTAAATATACACCCTGAGACAATAAAACTTCTTAAAGAAAACATAGGGGAAACACTTCAGGAAATAGGACTGGGCACAGACTTCATGAATACGACCCCAAAAGCACGGGCAACCAAAGGAAAAATAAACAAATGGGATTATATCAAACTAAAAAGCTTCTGCACAGCAAAAGAAACAATTAAAAGAGTTAAAAGACAACCAACAGAGTGGGAGAAAATATTTGCAAAATATACATCTGACAAAGGATTAATATCCAGAATATATAAGGAACTCAAACAACTTTACAAGAAGAAAACAAGCAACCCAATTAAAAAATGGGCAAAAGAGCTAAGTAGGCATTTCTCTAAGGAAGATATCCAAATGGCCAACAGACATATGAAAAAATGCTCAACATCACTCAGCATCCGGGAAATGCAAATCAAAACCACATTGAGATACCATCTAACCCCAGTTAGGATGGCTAAAATCCAAAAGACTATGAACGATAAATGCTGGCGAGGCTGCGGAGAAAAAGGAACTCTCATACATTGTTGGTGGGACTGCAAAATGGTGCAGCCTCTATGGAAAATGGTATGGAGGTTCCTTAAACAATTGCAAATAGATCTACCATACGACCCAGCCATCCCACTGTTGGGAATATACCCAGAGGAATGGAAATCATCAAGTCGAAGGTATACCTGTTCCCCAATGTTCATCGCAGCACTCTTTACAATAGCCAAGAGTTGGAACCAGCCCAAATGCCCATCATCAGATGAGTGGATACGGAAAATGTGGTACATCTACACAATGGAATACTACTCAGCTATAAAAACGAATGAAATACTGCCATTTGCAACAACATGGATGGACCTCGAGAGAATTATATTAAGTGAAACAAGTCAGGCACAGAAAGAGAAATACCACATGTTCTCACTTATTGGAGGGAGCTAAAAATTAATATATAAATTCACACACACATACACACATACACACACAAACCGGGGGGGGGGGGGAAGAAGATATAACAACCACAATTATTTGAAGTTGATACAACAAACAAACAGAAAGGACATGGTTGGGGGGGAGGGGGGGAGGGAGAAGGGAGGGAGGTTTTGGTGATGGGGAGCATTAATCAGCTACAATGTATATTGACAAAATAAAATTTAAAAAAAATAATAATAATAAAAATATATATATATATATATATATTGTGAATTGACCTGCTAAAAACATACAGTTTGGATGTTGTCAAGAATGGTTCAGTAGAATGGGAAATAAATGTTACAGGCATAGAAGAAAGAATTGTAATTGGAGGAACCAAGGCATTGAGTAGGCTGGACTCTGAGTATTGTCTGCCCACTGTAACAGAAGAGAAAGAATACGGGGGTACAGATGCAGAAAGAGTAGGAAGTTCTTCTTGAGACCAAATCTTGACTCTGTCATTTAGCTAGATGGCCTTGAAAATATTATTCAGTCTCTCTGAGTTTTACTTTTCTTATTTGTAAAAAGGTAATAATACTTGTCACCATAAATTTGTTGTGAAGCATACTTGAAGCAAAGTGTTTAGCAAAGGGTCTGGTCCCTTATAGTTAGCAAATAATGATAACAATATCTGTAGCAATGCATCTATAATAATTAATCTATACAAGAGGCCAGGCCAAGTACGGAAAAGTCTGAGGACAAGTATAGACATTCCGGTGTCTAGCAAAGTTGTAAAATGTGTGAATTGCACATCTGTAAACCAAAAAAACCTTTCTAGAGGTTTCAACATGAACAACTTTTCATGTCTTTCTTCAGAGAAATATCTTTTTGGTGTTTGGTGCTCAGAAGTTCTTTTTGGTGTTTGGTATTCAGAAAGCCTTTTTGGTGTCCACTTCAGGAAGAGTAAACACTGCATTTTCACTCATAGAAACCATGAGTAATCTGGAACAGATGACTGAACTGTTTCATACTTTCAGTTCCAGGAAAATTTAACCTCATTTGAAAATGGAGAAGTTTGTAGAGAGTCTGAAAACAGACTTCTTATTGTAGACCGTTTGTAGAGTCTGAGGATACATACATTTTGCTGCTTCTGATTCTTTCTTTATCGATCATGTAGTTTAGACAAAAGCCCTTATCAAAGCCTCTACAAAATTGTGATGATTCTTCTCTCTCAACATGCAATGAATAACTGAAGCAGTGCGGCATGGGAGCATATACCTGTCAGTCCACACTACTTTCGCTACTAGTAAAACTGCCTGTATCAGAGATGTTAATGACATTATCTGCCAATTTCTTTTAAGATACTACACTCAGACTTGAAGGGACAACTTGTGGAAAGCCAAATAATATTTAATTTTGTGTCTCTTTTCCCCAGGCAGCTGTACATATGTGTCAGTGCAGAGTTTGTTTTGTTTTGTTTTGTTTAACATTAAGGTATAATTTCCATACGACAAAATACATATATTTAAGCATTCAGTTCCATCCACACGCACGCACGCGCGCGCGCGCACACACACACACACACACACACAGAGAGCAAGACACAGTATAAAATACTCACATTTTTTGTACCACAGAAAGTTCCCCAGCGTCCCTTGGAAGCTAACACCACTTACTTCTCCTCCCTCACTCCTAGGCAAATACCTTCTAATTTATATCACCAGAGACTTGTCTTGCCTGTGTTTGGGTTTGATAACATGGAATGATCAAGGACATTTTCTTTGTGTAGGACTTTTCGTTTTTTTCTTTTCACTCCACGTTGATGCTGGTCTGCACACTATTCCTTTTTATTGCTTTTAGCCTGTTGGAATATTACTCTTTTGTGAAATATCCCTTCAAGTCTTTTACCAATTATTTTATTGTGTCTTTTCGCCATTAATTTATAGAAATTATTTATATATTTTGGACATGCATTCTTTATTAGATATAAGCACAAATTTAAAATTTGAAAGTACAAATTTTTAGCTTATTGATTTTCTTTATTGTTTGTCTATTTCATTGATTTAAGCTTTTATCTTTATTATTTTCTTTTCCCTACATATATTTGCTTTTGTGAGCTTTCCTGATTCTAGTTCTTAAAGTGGAACATTAAATTGTTCATATGAGAAATTTCTTTTTTCAAATATAAACACTTAAAGTTATAAATTTCCTTCTAAGTAATGTTTTAGCTACATCCCACAGATTTTAATATATTGTGTTTTTATTAATACCTAATATAAAATATTTTCTAATTTCTCTGGTTATTTCTTATTTGACCCATGAGGATTTTTGTTGGTTGGTTGGTTGGTTGGTTTTTTTAGAAGTGAGTTAAAATACTAGGACATTTTCTGAATATTTAACTACTGATTTGTAGTTTAGTTCAATTGTAAGTAATTAGAGAGCACACTTTGTACGATTTCATTTTTTTAGATTTATTGAGGCTTATTATATGGCCCAGTATGTGGTCCATCTTGGTGAACATTCCATGCACATTTGAAAATAATGTGTATTCTGCTATTGTTGGCTGGGGTTTTCTATAAACGTCAAACAGACCATGTTGGCTGCTTGTGTTGTCTAAATCTTTACTGATTTTTGACTACTTGTTCTGTCAACTACTGATAAATATTTGTTAATATCTCCAGCCATGACTGTAGTTTCTCTAGCTCTTCCTTTACTTCTGTCAAATTTTGTTTCACATATTCTAAACCTGTAATATTAGGTGAATATATACTCAAGTTTGCTGTACATGATGAATTGATCCTTTTAGTACTATGAAATGTACATTCTTATTTTGGCAATTCTGTTTTTCTTGAAATCTAATTCACTGGTATTGGTATAATCACGTCAGCTTTCTTATGCTTAGTGTTTACATGTTGTATCTTTTCCTCCATTTTTACTTAGGGCCCATTTGTGTCTTTATTTTTAAACTGTGTTTTATAAAAACAGCATATTCTTGGGGTTTATTTTTCAAATTCAGTTTGATAATTTTTGTCTTTTAAAAGAGTGTTTGAGTCATTTACATTTTCACATACATCATTTACATTTATTATTTATCCTAATAAATTTAATGCTAACCTCTGAGTAGTTTTTCCCTATACTCCCATTTTCTTCTTTTTCTCCTCTTTCTCCATTTACCTTTTTTTTGAGTGTTTAGGATTATTTTTTTTGTTTTTAGTATTCCATTTCATTTTCTCTATTAGTTCTGCAGTTATATGTCTTAGTATTTTTTAATGTGATGATCTAGACATTAAAATATGAATATTTAAATTATCCTTGGTCACATTAATATAATATTACTCTGTTTTATAAACAATATTAGAAATTCACACCAGCTGAATTCCATTTACCCTCCCCACACACTTTGTGCTCTTGTCATATATTTTACTTTGAGACACCTATGAACAGTAAAATACATTGCTATTATTTTTACCTGAAATAGTCAACAGACTTTTTATTACTCATATATTTACTCTTTCTTACCTATATACTTGCTTCTCCACAGTCCATGTTTTAACATTTCCCTTCAGCCTAAAAGAAATTTTCTATTTGTCTATCTGAAGATCTTTTTCATAATGTTTTCATATTTTAAAGAATAATTATACAGGATATAGAGTAAATGACAGTTTTTTAATTTTTCTTTTCTCATTTTAAATGTGTTGATCTATTATTTTCTTTATTCTATTATTTCAGATGAGAAGTGAACTTTTAATATTGTTCCCTTGATTTAAATGTCTTCATTTTCTGTCTGCTTTTAAGATTTCTACTTTTTTTATTTTTAACAGTTGAACCATTTTTTTATTTTATTTTAACTTCTAAATATACATGTAGTTGATTTTTGTGACCCTTTACCCATTCCTCTCCCTCCCTCTGCAACATCATATCTGTTCACTTGTCTTAACAACTTCAAGGAATTGTTGTGATTGTTGTGTCTTCTTCCTCTCCCCACCCTTTATTTGTTTGTGTGTTTTATTTATTTATTTGTTTGTTTGTTTGTTTGTTTGTTTATTTATTTTTAGCTCCCACAAATAAGTGAGAACATGTGGTATTTCTCTTTCTGTGCCTGACTTGTTTCACTTAATATAGTTTTCTCTAAGTCCATCCATGCTGTTGCAAATGGTAGTATTTCATTCTTTTTTATAGCAGAGTAGTATTCCATTGTGTAGATATACCACAGTTTCCTTATCCACTCATCTGATGATGGACATTGGCGCTGGTTCCAACTCTTGGCTATTGTAAGTGCAGCAATAAACATGGCAGTACAGGTATCCGTTCAGCATGATGATTTCCATTCCTCTGAGTATATTCCCTGCAGTGGAATAGCTGGGTCATATGGTAGATCTACCTGTAATTGTTTGAGGAACCTCCATACCATTTTCCATAAAGCTGCACCATTTTGCAGTCCCACCAACAGTATATGAGAGTTCCTTTTTCTCTGCCACCTCTCCAGCACTTATCATTCTCAGTCTCTTGGATATTAGCCATCCTAACTGGAGTGAGATGGTATCTCAAAGTGGTCTTGATTTGCATTTCCCAGATTCTGAGTGATGTTTAGCATTTTTTCATGTGTCTGTTGGCCATTCATATATCTTCCTTTGAGAAATGGCTATTAAGCTCCTTTGCCCATTTTTTAATTGGGTTATTTGGTTTTTTGCTGTAAAGTTGTTTGAGCTCCTTGTATAATCTGGATATTAATCCTTTGTCTGATGTATATTTTGCAAATATTTTCTCCCACTCTGTTGGTTGTCTTTTCATTGTTGTTTCTTTTGCTGTGTAGAAGCTTTTTAGTTTGATATAATCCTATTTGTTTATTTTTCCTTTAGTTGCCTATGCTTTTGGGGTCATATTCATGAAGTCTGTACCCACTCCTACTTCCTGGAGTGTTCCCCCTATGTTTTCTTTAAGGAGTTTTATTGTTTCAGGATGTATATTTAATCCTTTAATCCATTTTGAGTTGATTTTGGTATATGGTGAGAGGTACAGGTCTAGTTTCATTCTCCTACAGATGAATATCCAGTTTTTCCAGCACCATTTGTGGAAGAGGCAGTCTCTTCCCCAGTGTGTAGACTTGGTGCCTTTGTCAAAGATTAAATGACTGAAGGTGTATGGGTTGATTTCTGGGTTCTCTATTCTATTCTCTATTGATCCAGGAGTCTGTTTTTAATGCCAGTACCATGCTGTTTTGGTTATTATAGCTTTGTAATACGGTTTAAAGTCAGGTAGTGTTATGCCTCCAGCTTTATTTTTTTTTGCTCAGGATTGCTTTGGCTATTTGTGATCTTTTGTTATTCCATATAAATGTCTGGATAGTTTTTTCCATTTCTGAGAAAAATGTCATTGGAATTTTGATGGGGATTGCATTAAATCTGTAGATAACTTTGGGTAATGTGGACATTTTCACAGTGTTAATTCTTCAGATCCAAGAGCATGGAATATCTTTCCATCTTATTGTGTCTTCTTTAATTTCTCTCAACAGTGGTTTATAGTTCTCTTCATAGAGATTTTACACATCCTTGGTTAACTTTATTCCTAAATATTTTGGTTGAACCATTTTGTACCTATGTATGTTTTCTCTGTTTTCTTATGTTTTTTCCAGCTTAGAATTTATTGAGTCTGTGGGCTGGTGTCATTTTAAGTTTCAAAAGCTTCACTATTTTTCTTCAAAAAATTTTTTGTCACCCCATCTCTATACCTTTCCAATCTGGGGTTCCAATGACAAGTATGTTAGATCATTCAGCATTGCCTAATGGAGCTTAGATGCATGGCTACTTCCCATACTTTTTTTTAACTTATGTATATTTTATACACACACACACACACATATATATACACACACATATATATATGTGTGTGTATATATATATATTCAATTTGCTAGTGTTGGTGGTTTAGTCACTCTAACCTGTAATTGGTCTGAGTCTGACTTTCATTCCAGTTCTGGTTAGATTCAGTTCACCATTGACTTTAAATGTTTTAGGAATGGGATCAAGTATTTTCTTTAGCAAGGCTTGGGATCTGAACACAGGTAAGGCTCCAGAGACTTTGCCAATCTCTAACTTTCTAAACAAGGAGAGAACTCATGCTGCTTTACAGATTTTTTTGTGAATGGGAATTCTCATTGCTCTCCAGTTTCACCTTCTGATTTCTGCACCTTGGGATAATTTTTTTTGTCTTGCTCCTCTGTGCTTAGCTTTCAGAGGACAGCAGTCATGTACCATGAAGCCCAAAGTGCCTAGGAGGGGTTTCTCTGTGCTTTTTTGCTATGCCCAGGTGTTTGGCTCACTATCTCCTTAGAAAAACTTTTAAGGATAAATGTGGACTTCCCTTGTGCCTTTGAATTGTTCGGACTCTAGTCCATCATGCTAGCCTACATGTAGCCATTTGAAGTTTGTTAACATTCGACTGGGTTCTCTTTACTTCCTTCTGTGGTAGATTCTGTTGCTGGTCTAATATTGATGAAAGCAGTCATAGGTCTCTTCACTACCTGGACTGGCTCTCTACCTTTCACAATTTAGATATAACCTAGCACTCTAGTGGGTTAAAAAGAAAACCTATGATTTCATAGCTTATTTTGCTTTTTTTTTTAGTTGTTGGTGTGGGAACAATGGTCTCGTTACTTTCTATATCCTAATTGTAAATATAATCTGGTTATTTTTTATTAAGTATCTTTTCCTGCCTCTAAAAGATTGTAGAGTTTAGTCAAGGCTTTGTATAATTTTATCTTCTTCCAGAGAGAATTTTCTTTTTCTCTTGGCAAGCAGACAGGCTTTGGATTACATGAAGATCAACTTAATTCAGTTAAAGATTAAACTAAATTGAGGCTCCTTTTCAGTCCTTGTTAGGATGGTCCCATTTCTGATTCACTATTAATCTTTGCATGTTACCCTAGGATCTCAATTAAAAATTGACAGTGGTTACCTGGTTTTCCTTAGTTGGCTCTGAACTCCAATTTTTATCTCCCCAGCTCTGTGAGATTGCTAATAATCTGTGCAGACACTTTGTCTATCATCCACCACTTTCAAATTGGAAAATTCTTCTAGGGGAAAAGCGGTGTCAAACTTACATCTTTGTGTTTCTCTTATCCTTCTGTGAATGTGGCTTCACAAATTCTTGTGAACTTATTTATTTTCTGATGAGTTTAACCTGACTTCTCTCTAACTTTTTTGTCCAGTTTTTCTGTTTTTTGTGTGTGTTTTTTCCTCCAGTGTAGAATTGCTTCAAAAAAACTAGTCTTCCGACCCTATAATTCCTCTTTCATGCCTTTTCCCTTTGACTTTGGTGTGAATTTCACTCCTATATAATTTGGGATATGTAAACATTCTTTAACCTGTGAATTGATGTCTTTATCTGGAAAATGTATTGCTATTGCCTCTTTAAATGTCATTTTTGTCCATTTCTCTTCTATTCTTTTGCAAAGCTAACAAAACATATGTTACATTTTCTTACTGTATCCTCCGTGGCTCTTTCTTTCCTTTCTTGAATTTTTCATCATTTAGTCTCTCTGAGCTGCATTATAAATAACTTCTTCCTATTTAGCTTCTAGTTCAGTAATTGTTTACTCATCTGTGTCTAATTCACTGTTTGATCCAACCACAAAGCTTTCACTTGGTTACTGTATTTTTCAGTCTAGAAGTTTGTTTAGTTTCTTCTTCCCAGCAGTTTGATAATCTTCTTGTTTATTTCTTTAAATGTAGCAAGCATAGTTAATTTGTTGTCTATGTGATAATCTTAATATCTTAAGTTTTTGTGGGTCTGTTTTTTGTCCGTTGTGTGTTCTGATTGTTCCGAAGGAGTGTTTGCTTATCTTTGGGTGCTAAATGTAGTGTTTGGGGCAAAATAAGTGTAAAAATAATTTGAAGGCTAGAGTTATATCACTATTCACCAAAAAACAACTTTTATTTGCTTCTGCTGGGTACTATTTATCCTAATTCAAATTCAAGGCTTGCACTTCCTCAAGTCATATAGACAACATGAACCTAGATTGCAGGTTCAAGAAAAGGTTGGGTTACTTCGTGTTCACTCTTATTTTGGTGATGTTAACCCTTTGGTTCCCAGCTTTAATTGAAGAATTATCCTTTTCTCCACTTTGGACTGGCTCAGATTTGATTTTTCTACCACTACAAAGTCACTATCTTAATACTATTAATACTATTTGCAGCTGTTGGCCTATCACTCTGGGTTCTTCCCCTTTTCCCAGATTTTGGCCTGGTAATTTCTTATTAACTTGTTAGTTATTGATACTTTTAATAATTTTTATTAATATTATCATCTTTCTGACCCTGAAAACCAAAGGAAGAAAACAAAATAGCCATATTACAAGCAAAGAAAATTTGTGGGCAATTTCAAGCAACTTCATTTTCCCTTATGTGGCATAATCCTATTTCTCCATCTCACAGCATGAGGTATGAGACCTGGTACCAGAGAAAGACACTCTCATAAGTTGATCCCTTGAACACTTTGGGTGTATGGCTCCAAAATGTAACTGTACCACATTAGGTGGAGGGTAAGAAGGAGAATATCTAAAGACACTGGGAGCATTTTCTTACTCCGAATAATCTAGAAATACTGTAATCATTCATGAAGAAAGTGCAGTTCTCTTAGTTGAAAAAAAACGTGAAGACATATGCCTCTGGTAACAGAAGGCCTTGTAATTATGGCTAATTTTCTCATTGAGGAAATATCAATAAAAATAGCAGCTAAGAAGAATCATAAATTGCTTATGTAGGCATGGATTCTGCCCTTCTGGTTCTCTTGATACATCTATTTTCAAACTTCTAGGCACAATTTTTTTTTTCAAACAATAGAAACAGTAATAATCCCCTGAGTATTAGTCTCTTGCAATATAACAGTTCATAATCAAAGAAAATTTCCTACAATCTTCCTTTGAACATTGCTACCAAATTTGATAGTAATTCCTATTCCAATGACTTCTGGAGGAATTCTTTAAAACAATTAGAAGGCTATCATAATGTCATAATTATGAATAGATGAGTTAAACAGAAATGGATATTATTCTAAAGATAAGCAATTTTTGAAGCAACCCCAAAACTTAAGAGTTGAGTTTATACAGTTTGATTTTTCATTATCACCTTCCAACAGATTTACTCTTTTATCTCCTATTCCCAGGCAATATTATTGCTGCAGAGGCAACATTATGGAAGAATCTTATCTTGAATACCTTTTATCTGAATGAAATGTCATTAAAGAACAGTTTAAAGAAAGTCAAGCTATAATAATTAGGTACCATCAGATATTTAGGCTCTCTTAGGAGTATATTTGATGCTAATTAATTTGTGACTATTCAATGTCTCAGCACAGTTTCCCTTTTTTCCACATTCAAAGTGGTGGAATTCTTTACTCAAATTGTTTTTAAGACAAAAAAATAGCATATTTACTTAATTTGATTGGCATTTAAATTATAGTTTCAGAAAGACATTTTCCAAAAGGGCTGTATAGAAAGGGATATGAGGTCTAATAGTTAACTTTATAAACAAATGCCCACAGCTTCAGAAATCTAGGTGTTTCTGCCCCATTTATTTCCATCATTTCTCTGCCGATGACATACAAGAAAAGGGATAAAAAGACACCTTTTTAATAGACTCCATTTGGATGTTACCATACCAAAGATAAATTTGATGACAATTATATCGTTTCAGGCCAGAATCCCAGTCAGTACTTGTATACTGTTCTCCAGTATAGTATCAAGTTGAGCACAGAGGTGGCTTTCTGAATTAAGGATCCAGAGAGCAGGTAGTGTCCTGGTGCGGTGGCAAGCCCAGAGTTTAGAGCTAGAGTGCAAGTGAGAGAGTGAGCCACGTAGTGGCATTTTCCAGCGCTGCGCTTAAACAGCAGAGTACACGGGTTCTGTCTCCTCTCGTTCCATCATCAAGTGTTTATCCCTGTGCTTCGGTCAGTTACAGCACAGCTGAAATTCTTCCCTGTGTCAATGTTCAGTGTTCTTTGGGTGCTGCCTCTGTGCTTAGCAAAACTGTCAGTGCCATTTGGTTTCAAGATATAGCTGATCTGGCATTTGAGGTATCAGGGAGGAAGACTCCCCCGTTCTTGAGAACCGGCCAGATAACTGCTCACGTGCTCTTGCACCTTTGCTGCAGGCTCTTTTGCTCATCTGGGGACGTTTGTGAGTCTCCTTCCCATCTACCTGGCTGGTCAGCTGGTTAGTCTTCTGCATATGTTGTCTATTCCGTGCTCATTACACTGCATTGTACTGCTTCCAACATCTAGGGCTCAATAAAATAATTGAAATGCACCAGTGGTTGTCAAATGAGAAAAGGAACTGGCTTTACTACTTTGGATTCGGTTCGTCCTTGGCTTTCCTCACAGCAATGCAGTCTTCAAACATTAACTGCCTCTTCTCTATACTTTCTTTTATTCATTGTCAGCACCAGTGAAGCAAAAGCCCCTGGCAAAGCATCCCTTTTTCGGTTGTGCCTCTTCTCCTTGGGGGTCTTCTTAAGCAACAGACTCTTCCATAAGACAGTCTCCATGCTGTCTGCCCCAAGCAGCTCAACCTCTGCCGAGAAGTTCCTTTCACGGCACCGTCTCCTGCAACACCTGAGGCTGCTGTTGGCCACTGAGTCCCTGCCATCCAGAGGGGAGGGGCGGCATTGGAAGGAGGCTGCGGTAGTCCTTTTCCCTGTTCACCTCTCTCCAGCAGGGAAAGCAGGACCCACTCTGCCAAGGGGCCTCTGAGTACGCCCTTCTCTCTCAGGAAATGGAGGTTTCATCTCTAGTGAAGGTAAGGCAGAATCTTCCTGACACTGGTATGTCAATTTTTTTTTTTTAACATTTTTTTTTTATTTTTTATTTTTTGCTTTCTTTTTTCTTTTTTTTTCTTTTTCTTTTTTTTTAATTTTATTTTGTCGATATACATTGTAGCTGATTATTGCTCCCCATCACCAAAACCTCCCTCCCTTCTCCCTCCCCCCCCCCAACAATGTCCTTTCTGTTTGCTTGTCGTATCAACTTCAAATAATTGTGGTTGTTATATCTTCTCCCCCCGCCGTTTGTGTGTGTGTGTGTGTGTGTGTGTGTGTGTGTGTGTGTGTGTGTGTGTGTGTGTGTGTGTGTGTGTGAATTTCTATATTAATTTTTAGCTCCCCCCAATAAGTGAGAACATGTGGTATTTCTCTTTCTGTGCCTGACTTGTTTCACTTAATATAATTCTCTCAAGGTCCATCCATGTTGTTGCAAATGGCAGTATTTCATTCGTTTTTATAGCTGAGTAGTATTCCATTGTGTAGATGTACCACATTTTCCGTATCCACTCATCTGATGATGGGCATTTGGGCTGGTTCCAACTCTTGGCTATTGTAAAGAGTGCTGCGATGAACATTGGGGAACAGGTATACCTTCGACTTGATGATTTCCATTCCTCTGGGTATATTCCCAACAGTGGGATGGCTGAGTCGTATGGTAGATCTATCTGCAATTGTTTAAGGAACCTCCATACCATTTTCCATAGAGGCTGCACCATTTTGCAGTCCCACCAACAATGTATGAGAGTTCCTTTTTCTCCGCAGCCTCGCCAGCATTTATCGTTCAGAGTCTTTTGGATTTTAGCCATCCTAACTGGGGTTAGATGGTATCTCAATGTGGTTTTGATTTGCATTTCCCGGATGCTGAGTGATGTTGAGCATTTTTTCATATGTCTGTTGGCCATTTGTATATCTTCCTTAGAGAAATGCCTACTTAGCTCTTTTGCCCATTTTTTAATTGGGTTGCTTGTTTTCTTCTTGTAAAGTTGTTTGAGTTCCTTATAAATTCTGGATATTAATCCTTTGTCAGATGTATATTTTGCAAATATTTTCTCCCACGCTGTTGGTTATCTTTTAACTCTTTTAATTGTTTCTTTTGCTGTGCAGAAGCTTTTTAGTTTGATATAATCCCATTTGTTTATTTTTCCTTTGGTTGCCCGTGCTTTTGGGGTCGTATTCATGAAGTCTGTGCCCAGTCCTATTTCCTGAAGTGTTTCTCCTATGTTTTCTTTAAGAAGTTTTATTGTCTCAGGGTGTATATTTAAATCCTTAATCCATTTTGAGTTGATTTTAGTATACGGTGAGAGGTATGGATCTAGTTTCATTCTCCTGCATATCGATATCCAGTTATCCCAGCACCACTTGCTGAAGAGGCAGTCTCTTCCCCAGTGAATAGGCTTGGTGACTTTGTCAAAGATCAGATGGCAGTAAGTGTGTGGGTTGATTTCTGGATTCTCTATTCTATTCCATTGGTCAGTGTGTCTGTTTTTATGCCAGTACCATACTGTTTTGGTTATTATAGCTTTGTAGTATAGCTTAAAGTCAGGTAGTGTTATGCCTCCAGCTTTATTTTTTTTGCTGAGCATTGCTTTGGCTATTCGTGGTCTTTTATTGTTCCATATAAATGTCTGAATAGTTTTTTCCATTTCTGAGAAAAATGTCTTTGGAATTTTGATGGGGATTGCGTTGAATTTGTATATCACTTTGGGTAGTATGGACATTTTCACTATGTTGATTCTTCCAATCCAAGAGCATGGAATATCTTTCCATCTTCTTGTATCCTCTCTAATTTCTCTTAGCAGTGGTTTGTAGTTCTCATTATAGAGATTTTTCACCTCCTTGGTTAACTCAATTCCTAAGTATTTTATTTTTTTGGTGGCTATTGTAAATGGGCAGGCTTTCTTGATTTCTCCTTCTGCGTGTTCACTATTGGAGAAAAGAAATGCTACTGACTTTTGTGTGTTGATTTTGTATCCTGCTACTGTGCTGAATCATTTATCAATTCCAACAGTTTTTTTGTAGAGGTTTTAGGCTGTTCAATATATAGGATCATGTCATCTGCAAACAGGGACAGTTTGACTTCATCTTTTCCAATCTGGATGCCCTTTATTTCCTTCTCTTCTCTGATTGCTCTGGCTAGTACTTCCAACACTATGTTGAATAGGAGTGGTGAGAGTGGGCATCCTTGTCTAGTTCCTGTTCTTAAAGGAAAAGCTTTCAGCTTTTCCCCATTCAGGATGATATTGGCAGTGGGTTTGGCATATATGGCTTTAATTATGTTGAGATACTTTCCCTCTATACCTAACTTATAGAGGGTCTTTGTCATGAATGAGTGCTGAACTTTATCAAATGCTTTTTCAGCATCTATAGAGATGATCATATGGTCCTTGTGTTTGAGTTTATTAATATGGTGTATCACATTTATTGATTTGCGTATGTTGAACCAACCTTGCATCCCTGGGATGAATCCCACTTGATCGTGATGAATAATTTTTCGTATGTGTTGCTGTATTCTGTTTGCTAGTATTTTAGTGAGGATTTTTGCATCTATATTCATCAAGGATATCAGCCTGTAATTTTCTTTTTTGGTTATATCTTTACCTGGTTTTGGTATCAGGATGATGCTTGCTTCATAGAATGAGTTTGGGAGATTTGCGTCCGTTTCAATCTTTTGGAATAGTTTGTAAAGAATCGGTGTCAATTCCTCTTTGAATGTTTGGTAAAATTCTGCTGTGAATCCATCTGGTCCTGGGCTTTTCATTGTTGGGAGCCTTCTGATAACAGCTTCAATCTCCTTTTTGGCGTATAGTTGTTTATAGTAGTCTCGAATGATTCCTTGTATTTCAGATGAATCAGTTGTAATATCGCCTTTTTCATTTCTAATTTTTGTTATTTGAGTCTTCTCTCTTCTTTATTTTGTTAGCCATGCTAATGGTTTGTCAATTTTATTTATCTTTTCAAAAATCCAACTTTTTGATTCGTTGATCTTTTGAATTGTTTTTTGGTTTTCAATTTCATTCAGTTCTGCTCTGATCTTAATGATTTCTTTCCGTCTGCTAACTTTAGGATTGGATTGTTCTTGTTTTTCTAGTTCTTTAAGGTGAAGTGTTAGGTTGTTCACTTGCCATCTTTCTATTCTTCTGAAGTGAGCATTTAATGCAATAAATTTTCCCCTCAATACTGCTTTTGCAGTATCCCACAGGTTTTGGTATGATGTGTCATTGTTTTCATTAGTTTCAATAAACTTTTTGATTTCCTGCTTGATTTCTTCTTGGACCCATATGTCATTAAGTAGAATGCTGTTTAATTTCCATGTGTTTGTATAGTTTCCAGAGTTTTGTTTGTTATTAATTTCTAGTTTTAATCCATTGTGGTCTGAGAAGATACATGGGATAATTCCAATTTTTTTGAATTTATTGAGACTTGATTTGTGACCTAATATGTGATCTATCCTGGAGAATGATCCATGTGCTGATGAGAAGAATGAATATTCTGAGTTTGTTGGGTGGAATGTTCTGTAGATATCTGCCAATTCCAATTGGTCTAGAGTCTTGTTTAGATCTTGTGTTTCTCTACTGATTCTTTGCCTAGATGATCTGTCTAATATTGACAGTGGAGTGTTCAGGTCCCCTGCTATTATGGTATTAGTGTCTATTTCCTTCTTTAGGTCTAATAGAGTTTGTTTTATAAATCTGGCTGCTCCAACATTGGGTGCGTACATATTTATGATTGTTATGTCTTCTTGATGGATCAGTCCTTTTATCATTAAGTAGTGTCCCTCATTGTCTCTTTTTATGCTTTTTAGTTTAAAGTCTATTTTGTCAGATATAAGAATAGCTACTCCAGCTCGTTTTTCTTTTCTGTTTGCATGGTAAATCTTTTTCCATCCTTTCACTCTTAGTCTGTGTGAATCTTTATGGGTGAGGTGGGTCTCTTGTAGGCAGCATATAGTTGGGTCCTGCTTTTTGATCCAGTCAGCCAGTCTGTGTCTTTTAATTGGGGAATTTAAGCCTTTAACATTAAGAGTTGTTATTGAAAGGTGTTGATTATTCCTAGCATTTTATTGGTTGTTTGGTTGTCTTAGGTGTCTTTTGTTCCTTGCCTTCTGATTTACTGTTTGGTTTCTTTGTTTGTTGGTTCCTTAGGTTGTAGACAGTGTTTTTGTTAGCTTGTTTTCTCTTCATGAATGCCATTTTTATTGTACTAGCGGGTTTAGATTTTTCTTGGGTTTTTAGTGCAGTGGTAGTTATTTTTCAGGAACCAAACCCAGTACTCCCTTGAGGATTTCTTGTAAGGGTGGTCGTGTGGTAGTGAACTCCCGCAGTTTTTGTTTGTCTGAGAAATATACTATTTGCCCCTCATTTCGGAAGGATAGCCTTGCATGGTAGAGTATTCTTGGCTGGCAATCTTTGTCTTTTAGTATTTTGAAAATATCATCCCATTCCTTTCTAGCTTTTAGGGTTTGTGATGAAAAGTCTGATGTTAACCTGATTGGGGCTCCCTTATAGGTGATTTGACGCTTCTCTCTTGCAGCTTTTAAGATTCTCTCTGTCTCTGAGTTTTGCCAATTTGACTATGACATGTCTTGGAGAAGGCCTTTTTGGGTTGAATACATTTGGAGATCGTTGAGCTTCCTGGATCTGAAGATCTGTGATTTTTCCTATACCTGGGAAGTTTTCTGCCACTATTTTGTTGAATATGTTTTCAATGGAATCTCCATTTTCCTCCCCTTCTGGAATACCCATGACTCGGATATTTGAGCGCTTGAGGTTGTCTGATATCTCTCTCAGATTTTCTTCCATGTCCTTGATTCTTTTTTCTTTCTTTTTGTCTGCTTGTGTTATTTCAAACAGCCCATCTTCAAGTTCAGAGGTTCTCTCTTCAACTTCGACAAGCCTGCTGGTTAAACTCTCCGTTGTGTTTTTTATTTCACTGAATAACTTCTTCAGTTCAGCAAGTTCTGCTACATTTTTTTTCAGGACATTGATTTCCTTGTATATTTCCTCTTTCAGATCCTGTATACTTTTCCTCATTTCATCATGATGTCTAGTTGAGTTTTCTTGTATCTCATTCAGTTTCCTTAGAATTATCACTCAAAATTCCTTGTCAGTTATTTCAAGGGCTTCTTGTTCTATAGGATCTAGAGTATGAGATTTATTAACTTTTGGTGGTGTACTTTCTTGATTTTTTGTATTTCTGGTGTCTTTTTTTTGGTGTTTATTCATTGTGGCAGGGGGTTTCACAGTCCACCGGTTTGAGACTAATGACTAACTAGGATGTTGCTGTGGTTGCCAATTTGGTATGGCTCCCGCCGTGACTGCTCAGTTGGCCTCTAGTGTCTTGTGTGTGTGGTTGCCTCGGGTCTTGGGCTTCTCCGGGGATCCACCTTTCTGGTCAGCTTGGACTCTGCTGGGCTGGTGGATCACGTACCACAGGGTGTGTGATCTCTGTTGAGCTTTCACTTCCTGTACAGGACTTCTCCCCGTTCCCTGTGCTCTAGCCCAGGCTGTTAGATCGTGCAGTAGCGACCCCACAGGGTGTGTGGTTTCTGTCGAGTCTCCGCCTCCCTGGCCACACGTCTCCCCCCTCTGTGCACACTGTGCTGGGCTGGGGCGTGTCTTCTGCACCCCTCGTCTATCAGCTGGGCCTTCAAGACCCTGCTCAGCACCGCCTTGCCCAGGAAGTCTACCAGGTTTCTGCTAGGCACAGACGACCGGTCTCTCTGGGTGCCTTTGTAGCACTGTGTAGATCTTTCTCGGGTCTTGTTCACCTTTGTATCCCCCCGGTATAAACCGAGTCTAATGCCCGCCTGCAGCCTGCTCTCCGGCAGGTTCAAGCGGACCTGGGAACTCTCCTACCACACTATTCCCAACCAGAAATTCATTAGGCTTTTTTCCAGACTGGTGGTCACAGAGATGGTATATGCCTCCCAGTAACAGGAAGTTTACCAGGCCGGAGTCCAGGGTGTGGTGGAGTGACAGTCAGCCCGCCCGTACTTCCTTGCCCACCCAACACTGGTCGGGACGCCCCACGCCCCCAGCCCCGCCAGAGAACCGCGGAGGGAGTGGGAGAGGAGGCCAGCCCGCAGGCCCCGGAAAGCCCCGCGCCAGGCCAAGCAAATGGGCTCAGTGATGGCCGAGCAGGGCGGAGCTGCCCGCACCTGGGAAAATGGAGGCAGCACCGGGGCGGTGAGTGGCCTGGTGGTACAGGTGGGAGCCGCGTGGGCATCCACCCCCCGAACAGAGCTGTGCCAGGGATCACTCACAGTGCTGTGCCAGGTCAGGTGTTCGCTCTCTGTCTCTCGTTTGTCGCCTTCCGTGTTCTCAGCGCTGCTGCCTCGGGCTGTTCAGTCGCGGCGCGGCTTGGGCGCTCCCAGGAGTCTTCTTTAATGCCGGCCTGAAACCTCGAATCCTGAATAGGGCAGCTGGCCGCCTTCAGTGCGGCCCCAGCCTCCGGGATCCTGGCTGCATCCACAGCAGCTCTGGCGCCGTGTTCCCTGTTTCGAGACTCACTTTTGCAGCTAAGAAACAGTTCTTTTCCTGCTCCACACTTCAAAGCTGTTGCCTGTAAATGAGGCAGCCTCTCCTGCCGGGGGCAAAGTGGCGTTGAGCCCCCACGACCGGCCAGCAGCTGTAGTCCTCCCTTAAGAGATGGTGAGAGGAAGGTCCACAAGTTTCCCGGCTGCCTGAGGCCCAGTGGCCGCCTTTTACACCTCAGCTACTCCGAGCCAGCCGCCGCAGCCGCTGCCATCTTGAAACTCTCGTATGTCAATTTTTAACACCACCATGAGTTGGAAAGGACCACAGGTTTTTCTGAGGCTGTTTTCTAGCATTTGCAGCCCCTGTGCCTGGACTAAGTTGAATATTTTGTTTTTCTCTCTGTGCTATTTACCCTCCCACCCACCCACCCCTTCCTGCCTTCCACCATTCTTGGATGGATGTATTTTGTGATTCTAGCTGTACTATTTTGCGGATTTGTTGTCTTTGTTGTTTTTTCTGGGAAGCACGTATGTTGGATGTGGGGGTAAAAGAGCACCTCATTTGCTCCTGATCACCCCTTTACAGTTGTCACTGCTTTGTCTCTTGTAACTCAGGTTAGGTTTTGGTCTCTCCTGTTACACTGCAAAACAAAACAGAACAAAACAAAACAGGAGCCTGAAGAGATGAGAGAGAAAGAAACTCACAGCCAGGTCTGCTGGGTTTAAGGAGTGATTTTTTTTTTCTTCTCTCTGAAGGAGAAAAGGCTTTTTTTTTTTACTTGTTCATTTGAAGTTCCCCAACTGTGGGGAAGAACCAATTTGGGAGAGGTGGCAGTATAATGCAGAGTGCTCAGGGAACCTGAACTTTCCAACTCGGGAGGGCAGAAATCCACTGTTGACCATTGCTGGGTCTGTCTGGTGTTTCAAAGGAATATTGGGTTCTGTAATGGAAACTGAGGACGTAAACTTATTAAACCCATCAAACCTGTGACTGGCTGGTGTTTTTCTATCATTTTAAGAGACAAACTATGGAAGGAGGCAGATGTCAAAACAATGGTACAATTTTAAAATGTTCCAGTTAAACATGAGCTGGTCCTCCCTGCCTCAAAAAAAAAAAAGTTCATCTGCCACTAATTAGCAGAATAAACCTGGATAATTCACTGCATCTGTGTGTCTCAGCTGCGCCCTATGTAAAATGAAGTAGGTGAACTGTACTAGTCAGGTTCTCCAGAGAGACAAAATCAATAGGATATGTTATAAATATATGAGAGGGAATTATTAGGGGAGTTAGCTCACACGATTGTGAAGAAAAGTCCCATGATAGGCCGTCTATTAACTGGATGCTGATAGCGTGGCTCAGTCCAAGTCCGAAGGCCTTAAAACCAGGGAAGCCCATGGTGTCCTTGGTCCTGGTTTAAGTCCTGGAACCCAAAAGCTGAAGACCCTCGAGCTCTGATGTCCATAGACAGGAGAGAAGAGTGTATCCCAGCTCCAGCAGATAGAGAGATTTACCTTTTTTTCTGTCTTTTGTTCCCTGCAGGACCCCAGCGGATTGGATGGTTCCCACCCACATTGAGGGTGGGTCTTTCCCACCTAGTCCACTCAGACTCTCAACCTAATCTCTACTGGAAACACCCTCATGGACACACCTAAAAAGATAGCTTTACCAGGTTTCTAGGCATTCTTTAATCAAGTTGACACTTAGAATTAACCTTCACATGAACTGATAATATCCAAGATCTCGTTTAGCTTTGAAATTCTCTTCTACTTTTCCCACCTATCTAAGCTATTCTAATCAGACAGAAAACTTAAATTTTAGGAACATTATCTTCCAATAATGTTCAACAAAGTTATTTTAAATAAATTAAAATATTGTTGAACACATCAAGTCAATGGCTATGAGTCTACAAGGTCTACCTCACTACTTGCTGGAGAAAATTAAAGCAAAAAGGAAAAAAAGCAAGAATCAAGGATCAAGACTAAAAGTAGAAAAGAGTAGGTGGCAGATAATATAACTATAGAAGTTTGAGAAATATGCAGACTAACTAATGAATTTAATATCAAAATGTCAAAGAAAGAGTCTGAAAGGGATAATTAATGGTCAAGAGTGACTAAAGAAGCCATAAATATACAAAATAAGGAGACACATAGGAGCTATAAATCTATTAAAAATATTTTTTTAAACAAATGAAGTTATAAAATTTGTGACAACTAAAATAAAGAGATGGGGAAATAATTAGCACTTACTGAATATCTATTATGTGTCAGGCATTGGGCCAGGTGGTTTACATACTCTGTGTTATTTATGACTTTATTGAAGGATTAAAAAAAGAAAGTAGGCCACATGAATAACTATTGTTTATTATGCATAAGCATCAGAGATTCAAAGACGTCTTGGTCAGTGTCTGTGAATTCAGTAGGACTTGAGCATGGGCTTGTCATCTGTATTTTTAATGTTTCCCAGGTGATTCATGCATAGCCAGCCTTGAAAATCACTGATCTAATGCACGTCCTTTAACGTGGGAAGTTACATTCCATTGATGAAGACAATGTACTGCTATAGCTGTGCACAAGCTAGCAGAGGGCTACAGACATGTGGGACGACCCCTGGAAAGCTGGGGCTCAGACTAGCCTGGAATCAGGTGAGGCTCAGACAAATAGAAAGGAGAGGGGAATGACAGCCATCCTGGGGCTGGGCCAGGCCTGACTACTCAGGGAGTCGTAGATAGTTGGTATGGCTGAAAAAGAGAGCATAGGTAGTGTGGATTTTAATTAGGATAAGACTGTAGAGGAAGATAATGTCATAACTGACCAGTCTTCACTACTGGTCAGGAACATCCAAAGTATCAAATTGAAGCTGGTGAGTTAACGGGTCTTCAGGAGAGCTGTTGTAAGTACAAACTGCAATATACAAAAAGCTACTTGCAGTTTGTATCCAAGACTCCGTGAGATGTAAGAGCAGGCACCTCAGGCAGGTAATGGTGTTGAGCTCTAACAGCACCTGGGCAGTACACGGACAATATCTAGGTGTGGAGGGGGGTAGGGGCAGATGGAAGTAACAAGAATGAGGCAGGTCCACAGGGTACCAGATGAGGGGGTGGGGCTCAGGAACTAGAGCACACAGGGAAAGGCAGAGTGAGGTCCAAGTGGAGAGCTGAAGTCCAGCGGGTATACACCTATGAGGCCAACCATGATCCCAGATTCCAAGCCACTCTTGTGTGCGAGACAACACATGATGCCACGTGCCGCAGAGGCAGGTGACCTAATAAGAGTCCTAGCCTTGCCACTTACTCTTGTGTAAACTTGGCCAAGTTGCTTAATGCCTATGAGCCTTAATTTTTAACCTGTAGAATTATGTCCCCCTAAAGCTCCCTGAAACTTGAATTGTGTCCCCCAAGTTTGATGTATTAGAACCTTAGCCCCCACTGGAACTGTTAAGAGGGTGGGAAATCCTGTTGTGGTAATTGAAAGGGGGAGCCCTGAAGAGGTGATTAGACTGTAGGACCGTCCAGTAGTGAATGGATTAAAAGTGGTGGTCAGGGGTGTGGTTCTGAGGGCTTTAAAAGAAGAGGAGAGTCTGCTTTGACCCAGCCTTTACATTTTAGCCTCAAATCCCAATATCTGGGTCTGAGAGCTTTAAAAGAAGGGAGAAGAGAATTTGTCTCTCTCTCTCTCTCTGCTCTCTCTGTTTCCACCATCTTGCAATGTGAGACCCCTGGGTCACTGTCACCATCACCAGATGGACTTTGGACTTCTCAGCTTCAGAAAGCAATAAATTTTCAGTAAGCAATAAATTTTGTTTTTTTAAATAAATCACCCAGTTTCAGGTATTTTGTTATAAGCAACAAAAATGGACTAATACATCCTTAGAGCCAGGAAGTAATACGGGAGACTGAGGGACAGCAGCCTTGGGAGGAAGCGCAGGGATAGGGCTCAATGTGGGAGGGATGACATCAAGGGAGAGCAGAGGGGGCCAGGGAGGCGCCAGGGAGGCCGCTGAGAGGCCAACACACCAGCAGGCTTCCCGAGGTGCAAGGAACAACCCCTCCCTCCCCCCTCACCCCCCAGCAGCTTTGCTCTTCTCTTTGGTGAAAAGTGGGTTGACAGGTCCTTTCCTTCTGTGAAATGCTCTGCAGAGCCAGACTGGTGGGACAGGTCACAGGTTGTGTGGAATTGTAAAAGAGTGCTTTAAAAAGGATGCAAGGAGTGAGCACTGTACTTTTCAGAATTTTTAAGGTGAAAGAAACTTGCATAATAGCTTCAAGGACTAGCAGGGTCAAAAAAGGTGATTCAGTGACCACAGGTGCAGAGTACTGCACAGTGTTCCAGTGGAAAAATAGAGCAGACTAAGTTCACGGACATAATAAAATAAAATGAGCAAAAGAATCCTGTAAGTGATGTCTTTTCTCTCAGAGATGCTCTGTGAAATGTTCTGGTTCTTACAAATTGAATCCACCAAAGCCTCCAGAGGTAGGAGAGTCAGGACCATGGAGTGCCGGAGGAACCAAGGAAGTCTTTTTTGGAGAATATAAATATATGTATAAATACCTTGGCATTTTGGTTAATTACTTATGATTTCCTATGTAATAGTCACAAAATGGTATTCTCATATCCATATATTCTATTAACCTTGTACATTACAGAATATTATGTTCCTCACAACTAACGAGTTCAGTGTGTAATTGTTTCTATATGTAAAGTGTGCTTAAGACTTCACACCCATGGAACTTAAGATGAAAGAAAAGATGTAGGTTATTGGGCCGAGCCCGTGGCTCACTCGGTAGAGTGCTGCACTGGGACCACAGCGACGCTCCCGCCGCGGGTTCGGATCCTATATAGGAATGACCAGTGCACTCACTGGCTGAGTGCCGGTCACGAAAAAATGACAAAAAAGAAAAAAAAAGAAAAGAAAAGATGTAGGTTAAAGGGCACAAGGTTGCAGTTGTGTAGAGTCTAGAGAGACAAGGGACAGCGGGAGGACTGACTATGGTTAATAATATGGTGCTGTATACTGGTGATTTGCCAAGAGAGCTATTCGGTGTCCTTACCCCAGAGAGAGAGGGAGAGGAGAGAGGGAGAGAGGAAGGAAACTATATGAGATGATGAGGACACTAATTTGCTTGACTGTAGAAATCACTTCACTATATACTTATCAAGAAGAGCATGGCAAAACATCATGTTTACACCTTAAACATATATAATAAAAAGATGAAGTTTGAAAAGCAAAACCCCAAAACTGTTGTGGTTTGTTGGCAATGACAAAACTAACAGTTTCTTTGTTATAGTGATCTACTTCACTGTAAAATTGCTCTAGGCAAAACTAACCTTCGTCTGAAAGCTGTACAATACATGAAAGCACATTTGAAGGAAAATAGTGTGGAAAAATCTCCCAATACATAATCATTCAGACCATTTAGTGGGCTTGGGCCTTTAGCAACAAAAGATTTTTCCAAAGAAAGATTTTCTTGGAAAATGAAGATTGCTTTTTCATGGATGATGATGTTATTAAGAAAATGTTTTGTGTTCAAGAGTGAAAACCTTGGCCTTAAAAAAAGAAAAATCCTTTGAAGTCTAGCCCAGAAAATCTGTCTGGAGTTTTATTCAACATTTGCCATAAAAAATCTGACATACAGATATAGCCAGATATTTCCAGACATAGCTCAATATTGTGAGATAGAGTTTCTGAGCTTACGTTGTCCCTTAGGTCACACTGACTTTAGTTTTGCATAGTTTCCTTCCAAAATGCAATAACTGGCCCTAGAAGACCTTTTAATTCACTATAAAATAAAGACAGTCAGGAGTCTTATTTTGGGATTGAGGAAAGTTTCCTAGTTGCTAACCTGCTGATCACAATTTATCAGGTTAGTAATAACTAATATTTGTATAGAGCTTGATTATTTACAAATCATTTCAATATAAATCATCTCATCATCTCTTTATAACCATCCCGAGAGGTAGTTATTATTCTCATTTTCTAAGTGAGGAAAATAAGGCTAATTTAAGGGTGTTCAATTAGTAAATAGTTCAGAATACAGGTCAGCTGCTGCCACAGCACCATGCATTTTCTACTTCACATCATTCATTCATTCATATGTTCATTCATTTACTCAACAAACACTTGTTGAGTGCAAAAGAGGGAATACCAAGAGGAATGAGTGTCTTGATCACAACTCTATGAGATCCTTCTATACACATAGTTTGAATGTTCTTAGTCATAATCTTCCAAAAAGGACCCCACATTTCTCTAGCAAACCAAATGATAGCCTGTAAGAATGGCATTATAGCTTTAGGGCTGTTTTTTCTAAGAAAAGAATGGAAATAAATACAATTTAAATCAGGGCTATGTAATATTTTCTAGATTGCTAAGATGATTTGAAATGAGAGATGTAATCAAAAGCATCCTAGGGACTGAGAAATTTGGAGAGTAGAAACATGAAGGGAAGAATAGGAGACAGGTGAGTAGAGAGATCTGAGGACTTGTGGTTTCATGGTGGTTTTTCTACCTGAATCCAGGGTTGGTCATGACAAGAGTGACCACCTTCTATGGGTCTACAAGCACGATACCTAATCTGAAATTTAAAATAGAGACCGTCATGGAAAAATTCAGGATGTATAGTTGATAGAGACATGCAGTTGACTCTCCAGAGCTGAATTAAATATTGAAACCATGGATTTTCAATTGTTTGGAACTTTGGAATTTCCTCATGAGCTTTAGACTAACAGAAGTTAAAATAATAATGAGGTATGAATCTTTTCTTGTTTGTGATTTTAATATGTTTAAAATTTAAAACACAGGTTAATGTTCTTAAAGATCTGTTTGTCCTCAAAGTTTAAGTATGCATTCTCCAATACTAAAATGATTACAAGAAGAACCACTCTATTTTATTCTATATATTTACTTATTAGATGTCTTTTTTGAGCACCTGCAAAGCATTTTGGAAAAACAATGACAAATATGACTGTATTAGTTTGTTTCTGTTGCTTATAACAAAATACCTGGAACTGGGTGATTCATAATAAAATAAAATTTATTGCTTATAGTTTCAGAGACTAGAAAGTCCAAAGTCCAGGGAACACATATGGTAAGAGTCTTCTTTTGTGGTGGCTTTACAGTAACACAGGGGTATCACATGGCAGAAAATGGTGGAGCAGAGAGAGAGATAGCTCCTCGTGTGTTCTTCTTTCAAAGCCCCCAGAACGATGCCCATGACCATTTTTAATCCATTCACTAGGCATGGCCCTCAGAAGCTAATCACCTATTCAAGGCCCCACCTTGCAATTACAATAATAGGATTTCCCACCCTCTTAACAGTCACAGTGGGGATCAAGCTACTAATATGTAAAACTTGGGGGACACAATCCACATCAATGCACTTAGTTGTTAATTGTTGCTTGGTAACCCAACAATACAAATGTAAAGGACATGTGTAACACAAGGCTCTTAACTGAAATTATTTGAGACTTTAGATTTCTTTGCTTAATAATTGACATATTCCTCAGGGCAAAAAAAGTATATTTAACATTCAAGCCACAATGTTTAACATTTCAGTTCAACAAATCTTTTTTGCCGGTATTTTAAGAATTCAGCACAATGCTAGTCTTTGTGGATATGCAGATAGGTAAAATTTCCTGTTGTCATTAAGTTCATTAAGACCAAGAGCCATGACTATTAACATTAACTACACTGTGGAATTTTCTGTGGAGATTTAGAAATACAAGATAAATGAGTTACCCCTCAGTGTTGGTTTGGGACATATTGTTTTAATGCCCTATGGGGGATTCTGATACCTAGCCAGTTAAAAGAATCCCTATCCTCATGGACATTCTTTTGCTTATGACCGCTTCCTTTATTTTTCAAAGGAGCATTTATATGCAGTTTCTCATAAACCTAAATATATACTTACCCTATGGTCCAGCAGTTTTACTCCTAGCTAGTCACTCAAAACAAATTTTAAAAAGTATGTCCACAAAAGGACTTGTACAAGACTGTTTACAACACATTATTGATAATAGCTCCTGTTTCCAGCAATAGGAAAATGAGGAAAAAGTCCTCTGGTAGACTCAGACAGTGGAATACCACTCATCAATTAAAAGAAATGAACTACTGATACATTCAACATGAATAAATCCCCCAAATATTATGCTAAATGAAAGAAGCCTTACATAGAAAACCTACATAGTGGATCATATTATTTATATTAAGTTCTAAAACAGGCAAAAGTAATTTATGGAAAATAATCAGAACAATGATTTCCTCAGTGGGAGGAGGGGTGGGATAGGAGGAGAGGAAGGCAGGAGAGTTTGGTGGTTGGGAAAGGTCAAAAAGGAATTTTTCTAAAGTAATAGTACTATCCTATTTATTGATAGATGTTTTGTTACACTGGTGCATGTATTTATCAAAACACATTAAATGTTACAATTAAGATTTGTGCATTATGTTTTACATAAAATTTATCTCAAAAGAAACAGTGAAAGGGAGGACCAAAGCAGGAAAATACCCTGGGCATCCCTACCTCTGCCTGCGTAGAAGGCAGGAGTGGTACTGCCACCAGGACAGGGAGGCCCCATTCTGCTTCTGCAGAGGTGGTCCACAAGAGAGACCAACATGGCTTCTATTGATGCAAAAATGGCTTCCCACAACAGTAGCAGTCATGACACCATGCAGGTGGCCTGCTGGATATTCAACTGCATTGGCACAACAACAGTCACTAAAGGAGCCTGGAAAAAGAAGAGGAAGTCTTTCTCCTCAAAGTCCATTCTAGAGTAACAGAAGAAGCAACTGCTCTTCTGATGACAAAATGACAAGAAATCAATGTAAAGATATTAAAAATATGAAAAAGTAAAATATGACACCACCAAAGGAATATAGTAATTCTCAAGTACCAGACCCTACAGAACAGGAAACACTTGAAATGACAGAAAAGGAATTCCGAGTAACTATCTTAAGGAAACTCAATGATATAAGAGAAGACTCAGTTAGACAACACAATGAAATGAAAAAAAATATATATCCAGGATATGAGAAAGGAAATTTGAAAAGACATTAATACCTTAAAAAAGAATGTAACAGAACTCTGTAACTGAAAGATTCATTCAATGAAATAAAAAACACAACCCAGAGCTTAAGCAGCAGATTAGAACAAAAAGAAAGAATTTCTGACCACAAAGATGAAGTTTATGAAATAGCCCAGGTGAACAAAAAAAAAGGAAAAAAGAACTTAGAAAAATAAAGTCAAAGAGAGCTAGCAGACAACCCTAGGCACACAAACATCTGAATCATAGGTGTTCCAGATGGGAAGAAGAAAGATAAAGGCACTGAAAATCTATTCAATGAAATAATGGAAAACTTCCCAGGTATATGGAGAGATACAGACCTTCAGATCTATGAAGCTCAAAGATCCCCAAACAGATTCAATACAAAAACATCCTCTCCAAGACACATTACAGTCAAACTGGCAAAGCTCAGAGGCAAAGACAATTCTAAAAGCACCAAGAGAAAAGTGTTAAGTCACTTATAAGGGAGCCCCCATCAGACTAACAACAGACTTCTCTACTGAAACTCTACAGCCGAGAAGAAAATGGTACATTATATTCAAAACACTAAAAGAAAAAAATTGCCAGCCAAGAATACTATACCCAGCAAGGCTAGCCTTCAAAAATGGAGAGAAATAGTGTATTTCCCAGACAAATAAAAGATGCAGGAGTTCACCACCAGACAACCAGGCCTGCAAGAAATTTTCAAGGGAATCCTGCATCTGGAGTCTGAAAGACAATAATCACTGCTACAAATACACAGGAAAGAACAAAGCCCACTGGTAAAACAAAAATGCAAATGAGAAAAAGAAAGAAACTAAACATTACCACCTCAAAAACCCAACAAACATTGAAGACAAACAATAAAAGGGGAAGAAAGGACTGAAAGATATTAAAAACATCTAAACAAAAAGTGATTAAATTCCAGGGATAAACCAATACTTCTCAATAACAACCCTAAATGTAAATGGATTAAACTCCCCACTCAAAAGACACAGACTGACTGTTTGGATTAAAAAGCTAGACCCAACTATATGCTGTCTTCGAGATTCACCTCACCTGACTAATAGTAAAGGAATGGAAAAAGATACACCACACAAGTATCCAAAATGAGCAGGAGTGCCTGTTCTTCTATCACATAAAATAGAATTTAAACCATAATCCATAAAAAAGAGACAAAGAAGGCCAGTATATAATGATAAAGGGATTTATCCAGCAAGAAGACATATATGCACCCAACACAAGAGCACTCACATATACAAAGCAAACAATATGATAATGGGTGGGGGAGGTTGAACACACCTCTCTTAGATCTGGACAGATCATCCAGGCAAGAATCAACAGAGAAACACAGGTTTTCAACTACACTTTAGAGCAATTGGACCTGGAAGATATCTACAGAACATTTCATCCAACAACTACAGAATATACATTCTTCTCATCAGCACATGGGACATTCTTCAAGATAGACAACATGTTAGGTCACAAATCAAGTCTCAACAAATTTTTAAAAATCAATCATCTCAAGTATCTTCTCAGACCACACCATATTAGAACCAGAAATTAATAACAAATAAACTCAGGACACTATACAAATACAGGAAAATTAAACAACAGGCTCCTGAAATGATATGTGAGTCAAAGAAGAAATTAAATAGGAACTCTGAAAACCAGCAAAAACAAAGACACATCATATCAAAGTCTGTGGTATACTGCAAAAGCATTACTAAAAGGAAGTTCAGTGCAATAAATACTTACATCAAAAAAATAGAAAGATTTCAAATAAATAACCTAATGCTACACCTCAAAGAACTAGAAAAACAAAAATCCAATCACAAAATTAGTAGACAGAAAGAAATAATTTAAATCAGAGCAGAACTAAATGATAAGAGACTCAAAGAATGATACAAAAGATCAATGAAACAAAAAGTTGTTTTTTGGAGACAATAAATAAAATAGACAAAGTATTACCTAGGCTAACTATAAAAAGAAGAGAGAAGACCCAAATAACAAAAGTCGGAAATGAAAAAGAAGACTTTAAAATTGATGCTGCAGAAATACAAAGAATCATTAGAGACTATTATAAACAACATTTACCAACAAATTTTAAAACCTGGAGGAAATGGATGAATTTGTGGACACATAAAAACTACCAAGACTGAACCAAGAGGAAACGAAAAACTCAAACAGACCAATAACAAATAAGAGATTGAAGCAATAATTAGCAGTCTCCCAACAAAGAAAAGCCCAGGACCAGATGGCTTTACTGCTGAATTCTACCAAACATTTAAAGAGGAATTAGCACCAATTCTCTTCAAACAATTCCAAAAAATTGAAATAGAAGCCACTCTCCCAAACTTGTTCTGTGAGGCTAGCATCACTTTGGATACTAAAACAAAAAAAAGGTACAACAAAAACAGAAAGCTACAGATGAATATCTCTGATGAACATAGTTGTATCAATGCTCCACAAAATACTATCAATCAGAATACAGCAACATATCAGAAAAGTTATACACCATGATCGAGTGGGATTCATCCCAGAGGTACAATGATGGTTCAACATGCACAAGTCAGTAAATGTAATACACCGTATCAACAAAATTAAGGACAAAAACAAAAACCATATGACTATCTCAATAGATGCAGAAAATGCATCTGATAAAATTCAACATCCCTTCATGATAAAGGCTGTCAGCAAATTAAGTATAGAAGGAAAGTATCTCAACACAATAAAAGCTATATATAATAAAACCACCACCAATATCATCCTGAATGGGGAAAAGCTGAAATCTTTTCCCTGAAGAACAGGAAAAAGACAAGGATGCCCCCTATCACCACTCCTATTTGTCACAATATTAGAAGTACTAGCCAGAGCAATAAGATAAGAGAAAGAAATAAAGGGCATCCAAGTCAGAATACATGAAGTCATAATGTCTCTGTTTACAGATACATGCTCCAACATATAGAAAAACCTAAAACTCTACTGAAAAACTGTTAGAGCCGATTAACAATTTCAGTAATGTTACAGTATACAAAATCAACACCCAAAAACCAGTAGCATTTTAATTCTCCAATAATGAACTAGCAAAAAAAGAAATCAAGACCACTTACAATAGTCAAAAAATAAAATAAAATACTTAGGAATCAATTTAACCATGGAGGTAAAAGATCTCTACAAAGAGAACTACAAATCACTATTGTAAGAAATTAAAGACACAGAAAGATGAAAAGACATTCCATGCTCTTGGATTAGAAGAATCAACCTTGTGAAAATGTCTGTACTACCTAAAGTGATTTACAGATTCAGTGCAATCCCCATCAAAACACCAATGACATTCTTCACAGAAATAGAAAAAAATAAATAAAAAGAATCCTAACATTCATATGGAACAACAAAAGACCATGAATAGCCAAAGCAATCCTGAGCAAATAAATAAATAAATAAATAAAGCCAGAGGAATAACTTAATCTGACTTCAAATTATACTACAAAGCTATAGTAACCAAAACAGAATGGTACAGGCATAAAAATAGACACTCAGACCAATGGAACAGAATAGACAACCCAGACAACAACCCACATACAGCCAACTGATCTTTGACAAAGACAACAGGAACATACACTGGGAAAAAGACTGCCTCTTCAATTAACGGTGCTGGGAGAATTGGATGTCCATATGCAGAAGAATGGGACTATACCTACACCTCTCACCATACACCAAAATCATCTCAAAATGGATTAAAGGCTTAAGTATAAATCCTGAAACTATAAAACCACTAAATGAAAACATAGGGGAAACACTTCAGGAAATAGGACTGGGCAAAGACCCCAAAAGTACAAGCAACCAAAGATAAAATAAACAAATGGGATTACATCAAACTAAAAAGCTTTTGCACAGCAAAGGAAACAATCAACAGAGTGAAAAGATAGAATGGGAGAAAATATTTGCAAACTATGCATCTGACAAGGGATTAATATCCAGAATAATGAACCAGCAAAAAGTACAAGGAACTCAAACAACTACACAGTAAAAAAACAAATAACTCAATTAAAAAATGGGCAAAGGAGCTGAATAGACATTTTTCAAAGGAAAACATACAAATGGCCAATGAGTGCTTGAAAAAATGCTCAACATCACTAATCACCAGGGAAATGCTGATCAAAACCACACTGAGATCTACCATACGATCCAGGAATACCACTTTTGGATATATACCCAAGGGAATGGAAGTCATTTTGTCAAAGGGATACATGCACACCCATGTTCATCACAGCTCTATCTACAACAGCCATGATATGGATACAACCTGAATGTTCATCTGTGGATCACTGGATAAGGAAAATGGGGTATATATACATCATGGATTACTACTGAGCCATAAAAAAGAATAAAATTCTGACATTCATAGCAATATGGATGAGCTTGGAGAAAATTATGTTAAGTGAAATAAGCCAGGCACAGAAGGAAAAACACCACGTCCTCACTCATAAGTGGGAGCTAAGAGAGAAAGAAGGAAGGAAAAAAAGACCACAGTTGGTGCATTGGACTTGCAGAGGGAGAGAACATTCCTAGTGTAGCTGGGGTTGAGGTGGTGGAGCGGTAAGGGGTTTGGGGAAAGGTTGGGTGTGAGATACATGGAATAATTGCAATTTGTGGTAATGGGCATGCTGATAGCACTGATCTGATCATCACATCTTGAGCACAGGTGCTGAAGGTCAGCTCTGTGTCCTGTGAATATGCATAATCAATTTAAAAATAAATAATAATAATAATAATAAAAGAAACAACCATTTTAAAAATGAAATTTAATTGGTGATATGTATGTTGAAGTATTTAGTGGAGAAACATACTGAAGCTACTTACTTTGAATAAATGAGGTATACTGATTGGCAGAGAGCAGTTTGGACAGATAGATAGGAATGTCGTCAAGCAAATAGAATGAAGTATGAATGTAGAATCTAGGTGGTTCACTATAAAATTGGCTCAACTTTTTTGAATATTTGAAAATTTACATAATAAAATGTTAGGAAAAATTTTACAAGTGTGCGTATGATGTTTAAAGTCCCTGGTACAATTGGGAGTACTTTATCCATGTTAACTCATTCATTTTGTATAAATCTCATGACGAGAGAGTCTGATTGTGCACCACACCAACTTCATCTTCCTGGTTGCACAACTATTTTCTAACCAATCATGTACTTAAATGTGGGAGTGGAAGGATATGCGCCATCACCAGGCCTGGCCCATAAAAGCCTGTCCTATCTGAGACTGGATCGAGACATTGTATCCCTGGATGCTTGTTTGCAAAGGAGGCAAAGCCTCACATGTGAGTCCCTGCCTCACTGAAGGAGAAATGCTTGTCAATCCAGAATATGTTTTGGACTTCCTGTGAGCTAGACATATACTTCTCCTGGTTAAACCACAGAAATTTGTGATTTTATCTGTTATAGTAGGTAGCTAGTGCCACTCTAACTTGTACACAACTCTGTGTTATAGGTACTATTAGTAGCCTTACTTATGATATGAGGACACAGTCCAGAAGTCAGGCAGCTCAGTGGCAGCTTTGGGATTCAAACCCAGACAGTCTGGCTATAGAGTCTAAGCTCCTGAGTATCATGCTATTCTCCCTCTCTCTTCTTTGAGGGTATAGATACAAGATAAATAATTGTTTGTTTCTCCTTTAGGCAAGTGATGTAACCCAGTGGCAGTGGGTCATCTTTCAAAATACAAATTTATATTCTCAGGAGCAGACTTTTCTTAATAATGACCAAGCATGCTGGTCAGCCCTCTCCATCCCATGTCAGCCAGACCATTTCTGCCAGCTGGCAAGCTTCCAGGTACATGGTGTCTGGGGAAAAGAAGGAGGCAGAAGAGAAGGACACGGGGTAAATATCGGCATCACTGACCTTTGCAGATATCCTATTGCCCATGGCTAGTCTAAATAATAAAAAAGGAGAGGGTGTCCCTATCCAGCATGCAGAGCTCACGGGCATCTTTTCAGCTGGTGCTTCCTCTGGCCCAAGAATCCATATGAAAATAGGGAAGAATGAGCTCTCAGCCTTCACCTTCACCTGGCTATGTTTCATCAGTAGCAATAATAGCAGAAAAGGGAGCCTATTTACCCCAAATCGATCTTTGAAATCTCTACTGAACTCTTAGTGGTGCCTACAAAACCCAAAATGTAAAAGGGAGAGGTCAGAAGAAAACCTCTGCTATTTTGCTGAACTGAATTTTAATGGGTTCATCACTTCCTGAAGAAATACATTCCTAAAATACAGCATACAAGCCTCCAGCGTGCCAATGCAGAAAGTGAAAAGATTTATATAGAGACCTATTACCATGGAGTCTCTGGAACTCATGCTTCTAATTGCCAGATGCCATGCAGCTTTAAGTTACATTAGGAAATGATGGAGGCTGCTAAATTCACATTTGAAGAGAACAACAAGGGACATAGCAATACCAAATAGGCTTGTGAACCAAATGCAGAAACAAATGAAATTCAGCCATGGACATTCTGTTTTCATGTTTGTTGTGCTTTACCAGGTCACTGAATGTGAAAATAAATCCATGCGGATCCTTTACTTTTTTTGTATAAAACACTGGCAATTGTTTCTGAATATTAATGGTTCCAAAATCTCTGAGCATCTAAATGATCTGAAATATGTTAGATTTCAAAATAAAATCTTCAGCTTTCTCAAAATGACTAGCATCAGAATAGAAATTAATCAATCTTACTCTCTAAATTTAACCTTTAAAAGACTCTGGCAACTCTGCCCGAATGAACCAGTGACATTTGTGATGATGCTGTCACTGGTCTCAGCTTCTTTCATTTGCATCGGATGTCAGGTTTGCTTTGCAAACGTTTGTCATCTGAAGGCCCAGAGGCCACCGCATGTGCTCACATGTGGCCCTCAGGTCTGGTCTCTTGGTCACAGTGACAAGGAAAAATTGGATCCTAGACTCTCGGCTCTATTCTACCACAGAATTTCTGAGAGCCTTGAATAGTTAGTTAACTCCCCAACTTCCAAATCATTCATGTCCGCCCAGAACCTCAGAACGTGAGGTTGGCATTTAGAGTCAATCCGTGAATATGCAAAGCTTGTAGAGTATTACCCCCCCAGCCAAAAACTATGTAGTATTCAAAATGAAACTCAATAAGTGCTGTATTTTTTATTGCTTATGTATGAAATGCCAGTTTAGAGCCTCTTTTCTGAAGAAAAAGTTTAATGTAGAGGTTATCATAACCATGGGAGACATTTTAACTTCTTATTTCCAAATGCCTGCAATATGAAAGACTGGAGTGAATCCAAGACAAGTGTTAATATGTTGTCCAGATCTTTTAAGCCCACTGATGTAAAACCATGGGGTGAGGCAGTGATCTTTCTGGTTAGTGACTTAGCACAGCAGCTTCCATACCTTTCTGATAACAGTTACAAAAAGATCATTTGTCCATTATAAGAAAAGCTTTTCTTTCACCTTCTTGCACTATTTAAATAGAAAGCTCTTGACCTTTAGCCAGGGCTTAGAACCAGTTTTTAATAGCATGGTCAGTAGAGATGGCACCAGGTTTTCCTCTGGTAACACGGAGGATTCCAGTTTCATAGGCATCTGAACCAAAACCTTTGGAGGACGATAGGATATCTCCATTAATCAGAAAACACAAGTGTTTTTGTTGACTACTTGCTCCGTCATGAATATTCTGGCTTCCTAAATTTGGTAGTCCCTAGTCTCTCACAATATGTTTATTCCAAGAGAGAGAAAAAGTCAAGTTTATAAGAAAGATCGCCCTTCTATTTACCATGTTTCTACATGAAGTTGGCTATTTAGGCTGCTTAGTTTCTCTGAACTCTGTGCTGACTCATTTGCTCAAAGTACAAGGTAAAAGAGTGAAATGTCAAAAGATAGATGAGTATCAACATAATACTGTGTTGAGCTTATGTCCAAATTTCACATGGTCTTTGGCCAAACTGCCTCAGGAGAACTAAGAGCCATTCTCTGTCTCCCAGCAACTGCAGGTCCCTGCCTTCAGTGTACCAAATAAGCAATGTAGCCCAGCTCCACTTTGCTTCTGGAGACTTCCATGTAAAGAGCTTGGAAGTTATCACTCCCATAGCCACAAGAAGAAGAAAGCTGAAAGAAAAACTGAGAAATCAATGACTCTTCTTAAGTCCCTCAGAAAATTGAGGTGATGGGGCAAACCACTGGCCCCAAAACTGGAGAGAGGAGGAAACAGAGGCCCAGACTTAACCCTCCCAGCCCTCTTACCAGGTTCTTGACTCCGCCACAGGAAATCATTCAAGGGCAGAGTCACAGTAGAAAGTGAGAACAGGTCTAATATAATAGATAAGAAATGCAGGTTCCACAGAGAGAGTGTGGCACAGCTCCAGAGACTGGGCAGGGCTCATACCAAGTTTAACACAAAAGTAAGTTCAGTACAGACATCAAGTCTAACACAAAAGCCGGAAAAACATACTTAAAGTTCAGTACAAAGTGCAGGCTGGTTCAAGAGACTGAGCAGCCCGGCCTGTTGAAAGTAAGTTTGATTCAAAGTAAAGTATACACACCTCAGCCAGCAGAAGTGCAGGTTGCCTCCAGGAAAGTGAGCAACAAACCTGCCTTCAGCTGGGATTTGCTTTTATTTATAGTTTCTCTATCTAATGAATATTCAATTAAGGGGGTGGTTCCTGTTATGTAACTTTTAGTCTTGCACATGATCGGTCAGTTGCTTCCTGGAGCATGTTCATGGGCCAGACCCTATCACATGCACCAGGCATATTCAAGAATATACTGACCATGTCCAGCCACTGGATTTGCATAAGCCAGCCCCTTCTGGTCTCATTTCCCACCCCCCTGCCCCGAAATAGGTCTGACTTGCAACAGTAGCTTTCCTCCAGGGAGAGCTCAGAGGAAGGGGACCTGAGACCTAAGGGAGTGGCTGGAAACCCAGAGGCCTGTCCCGAAACCTGAAACAAGGGAAACTGAGCATCTCCTATATCATGAGTTTGCTGGGAGCAGAAGCCCAGCTGGCGGGAACACTTAATGGGTGAGGGAGGTGGGGTGTAGACAAGTTCAATATAAAAACCCCTGAGGGCCTGACCTTGGGGATGGCAGGACACATTCATGAGTTTTACCTCCAGGAACCCTCCAGGGTCTCAAGATAAAGATCAGAGAAGAATCCCTGCCTACATTGTCACATTGTCAGAGGTGTGGGTTTACCATTTTGAAATATGCCCAGAACACTCTGTTCTCATTAATAAAGACAATTCCTCAGGGTAAACTATGTTACCAGAGCCTAAACAATGAGGAAAAAGAGAAGCACCCAGCCTCAGGCCACTCTAGACTTTTTTGTCTCACCTAAGGGGGTAAAAAAAAGCCTGAGAAGAACACGTGAGGGTCACAGCCCAGGGGCACAGGCCCATTAGAAAAGGAAGGAGACTTAATCATAAGACTATGAAATACTTCCCCTCGCCCAGCACTGACCACCGTATCAATAGGACCACTCCTTTATAGTAACAGAGGATTAAGCTCAAAAGAACACTAAGGCTCAGACTGTTTTAGGAATCAGTAGGAAAACCTAAAGACACCAAGGAGACTAAAACAGAGGCATTAGAGGAAATTTTAGCTTCTGACACCTACAGCTACAGCCAACAGTAAGCACAGCCTAGTTCCTAGCCAGATACATAGAAAACCTTAAGGGTATGTTTACCCCAGTCCTTCTACTCAGTACATCATGTCCATCTTTCATCAGAAAAACAACAGACTGAGGAGGCAAAACAAGCATCAGAACTAGATCCAGATACAGCATACATTTGGAAATACCAGCGTCGGGCTTGATAACAGAGCCCCCTGCCCCGTCTTGTGCAGGTAGTGAGTCAGGTAGTTGAAAAAGATTCAGGCAGCGAACAACAGGATAGACATGCTTCATTCCAAAGCAAGCTCTGCCAGCCAGCAGTTCAGAGCCACTGCCTTTTATCTAAAGTACACAACGATGGCAATGAGTCAAGGAGTTTATGGGCATACAGTTACACCACTCTTATATAACTTGTTTACAACAGATGTGCTGAATGATACCCACCCGGACATGAGGCAAGGGGGCCTGACTAAACTAACTCCACTTTCCTCACAATCAGACTAGGAATCCAAAATAACTATGCCCAATATGCCAAGGATTAAAATGGCAAAGTGAACAACATGCAAAAACAAATGGATAATATGAACAGCGAGATAGAAACTCTAAGACAGAATTAAAAGAAAATGTCAGAAAACAAAAACACTGTAGCAGAAATGAAGAACATCTTTAATGGGCTCATTAGTAGACCCAACATGGTCCAGGAAAGTATCAGTGAGCTTGAAGATATATCCATAGAAACTGCCCAAACTGAAAGCAAAGAGAAAAAATAATGGGGAAAAAAACAGAACTGAATATGCAAAAATAGTGGAGAGATTATTTTCTTAAAAATTGACTTTATTTTTTAGAACAAAATTAGTCTTACAGTAAAATTGTTGATAGCTCAGAGATTTCCTATCCAATTAGTGAACCAGTATGATACATAGGTATTCACTAAAGTCCATGCTTTATTCAAATTTTCTTAGTTTTTACCTAATTTCCTTTTTCTGTTCCAGTGTCCCATCCAGCATACCACATTACATATGATCATCTTCACATGGTCTTTTCTCTGTGTGTATCTGTGCCCTAATGTCCTCTTTTTATAAGAACATCAGTCATATTGAATTAGGGCCCACCCTAATAAACTCATTTTAACTTAATTACCTCTTTAAAGACCCTGTCTCCAGATAAAGTCACATTCCTCTGAGGTACTGGGAGTTAGGACTTCAACATATGAATTTAAGGAGGACACAATTCAGCCTAATACATGTACTTTAATTTTTCACTATCAATTTTCAGATTAACACTGATCACAAATTTAGTACAGACTGGATTTACCAAGAGTATACTACAAAACCTTTACAAAAAGTGAGATTCTCAGCAATTTTTTTTTTTTTTTTTTCATTTCAAGAAAGCAATCAGAGGTGCCCAGCAGGACAAGAACCAGTTCTCCCAGTTGGTGCTAAAATACCATTTCCAACTAGGCTTTGGAGTGACCAAAATACCTGTCATCACCAGGACCAGTGCCTCCAGGAAAGAAACCTTGTGACACCTCCCTGCCCCGATTTGACCACAGTAAATCTGAGAGGAATAAAGACACAGATAAAAATTAGGCTCACTCGCAGAGTAAATTATTCATGAGCATTGTAAACCCCTTCATGTCTTACAGAAGAAAATTAAGAGCATAGGAGCTAAGACCAAAATACACAGCTGGTTAAAGCAGAGCCTGAGCTCTGGATTCCTGATGCGCTGCTCACTGCCCTGGGAAGGACAGGTTACTCCATGTTGTTGAGTTCTTGAGCTCGTATATAGGGGCCCTGAGGATAGGAAAATTGTGTGTGGGACCCTGCACCTGTGCTCAGAGAGCCCGTGATTGTATGGAGGTGGCTAACAAAAGGGGAATGTGTTTCCAAATGTTTCTAGAAAGAGGTAGTTGAATACACATTTTGTATGAATGAAACAGAAAGGTGCCAGAGGCACACTAAGGACAAAGGACAAAGAGTGTGTTTCCTGTTGGAGTGATCAATAAGGTTAAGATTCCCACAACTGAGCAACGTCAGTCAGGGGCCTTAGGTTTCTCAATAAAAGCTATTAAGTACCACTGGTAATCTCCATTTGAAAGAGGAACTGCATAAATAAAGTATTCAGTTGGTGCAGATGTAAGATATCATATTAAATGCCTCATTATTAAAATTAACCTTGACAGTTATCTCTCAACTGGACGATGTTACCCATCATATGGTAGAATTGGTATTCTTGTTTTAGGATGGTTCTCTCTCTCTCTCTTTCTCTCCGTGCATGTGTGTGTGTGTACACACACATACATACTTACATGCATACATAGTCGTAATTGAGAAAGATTTAATGAAAATAAAGTAATGTAAATTAATATGCAAACTCAATATCCAAAGCAGAAAATTAAAAACGACATTTCCTTTTATTTTCTAAATAAAACTCTGTGTGTGTATATGTGTGTATCATAAGACTGCTTTCCAAGTGATATAAGTCCAGGTCATTTTAGTTTTTCCAAATCACTTGTTGAGTTTTAGAGTTTCCTTGCCACATAGCCTATTGTGTTCGGTTGCTCTTCACTGAGTTCCCAGGGCACACTTGGATACAGTGAAGGAATGGCTGGCTGTGAGAAAGGGTCTGCCCCTGGACCCCAGGACTCCAATAGGACCCTGCCACAATGCCTCCAATGCTGCTGCCAGCTGCCTCTCCCATTTCCCTGCCTGCAGGAGCTGGGGTTGGGCAACTAACCCTGGTGCTGTGGCCCCACCTCTGCCTCTGTGTCCTCCACAGCATGGTCTTACTGCACTTTGCAAACTTAGCCTCATGCTGTTTGCTAAATGGTGTGGAAGGATTTGCATAGTTTGTGCCCTCACACTGGGGGCCACTGTTTGAGTGTGTATATGTGTATGTATATGGAGATTTATATGTAGGTTACATGATAAAAGAAATGATTCTATGCATTGAAGTCAGTTATAGCCTCTCTTTTGTGGAGAATAATAGATATAAAAGCTTATCCCATTCCCATCCCCCACTGACCTTAAACCCCCTGGGCTTCTTATTCTGTAAAGCTTTAATAAACTTGCTCCTGTATCTAGTCATGAATTTAATATCTTCACCTACCATGAATTCAGATAAAATAAATTCCTATTACTCTGAGAACAAATAATTATGGGCTCTTTGATGTTTTGTTCAGCTTATTAAACTATATATAACTTGCCTTGGGAAACACATTTTAATGTCATACCAAAAAAAAGTACATGTCTCTTTGTATTTCTGATTTCTAACCCAAGATTTCAAACAATCTAATTTGATAATAGATTATCAAAGTATTTTTATGTTGTTATTTTTTAGTGCTGAAACTAGGACTGAGAACTGTTAAATAACACATTCAAAGCTGTCAGGCTGGAACACAGATCCTTCTGCCCCTTCCTGTCAGGCTGGAACTCAGATCCTTCTGCCCCTTCCTGTGCAGGTCGCGAGTCAGGTAATTGAAAGAAGATTCTAGCAACTTTATGCAAGGTAGACATTTTTTACTCTTCAAATATGAGCTTCACAGACATGCTTTATTCTCAGACATGAGCTCTGCTAACCAGCGGTTCAGAGCAGTTAACTTTATACTCTTAGTACACATAGTGGCCACAAGCTGAGCATTACATAATTACAACAATCATGATTAATTAGTAAGTGGGAACACACGCACAGTTATACTACTTTTAACTTGTTTCTAGTGAATGTGCTGAATCTTGCCCATTTGTAACAGATGTAAGGTGAGAGATCCTGACTAAACTTTGATAATATTTGATAATATTTGTATAAATTTACTACAATAATATTTAGGAATCTGAAATAACATGCAATGATGAGTTTACTTTTTATTATAAACTCTTTATTATGATAGGGAAATTATTATATGTAAGAGAAATTTGTTTTTTGTGTCCTGATAAAATGTCTGACTTGACCAAAACAATTTAGTAGCAAAGACAATGTTGGCTCACAATTTTTTTATTCCTGTCAAAATATTTGAGTTTGGGGGGATGGCGGGGAGGAATGGGGGATATTGTTTCAGTCCTTAATTACATTTGAATGACATTATCTGAAAAGATTTTCAATAGATCAATTAAATTTTACCCTGATTTAAAGGAAATGCCCTCCATCAAAGCAGTCTTTAGAAGAAAATGCTTATCTACAGAGGAACAATTTCAAAATACGACTTAAAGAAAAGCTGAGGTCTGTTTTAAATTTGAGAACAATGTTTGGGAAGCATTGTGGGATGAAGGTATAACAGCCAGCAGAGGGCCCTGGGAGGCCATTGCATCCCAGTATGTCACAGCAGAGCTCCAAAGTAGAACAGCCTGGGGAAAATATCCTGTAGTTCACCAAAAAATAAAAATAATAAAGGTCATCACTAAAAAAGAAATTTAGTATTTATTGGCATACTGCTACTTGATTTATCTCACAGAGGACAAATTACTCTTAACTCTCACTCAATTGAAGTACGTTCCTGCTGGCATAGGTCATAGTTTTGTGTGGGGTTACAAGGAGAATGGCAGGACCCTCTTCTCTGTATGTGAGCTGAAGACACAGAATTTTATGTCTTTTTCCTTCACTGTTCCTGCATTATAATCTCTTCACCATGCCAGCAACATGCCTGGGTCTATGCACCTCAAAATGGTGTCTACTTTATCCCACTTGTAGGATAAACTTAGGTGCAGGTATCCACCATATGACAAAGTCCTATGCACTGAAGAGCTCATCTCTATGGAAGGTATGGGAAAATCATGAATTTAATCAGCAGAGGTAAGGGATTGTTGTACACTGTGTTTTTTGTTAGTGAGGCCATTTTTAGAGCTTTTATCTCTAACAGCAAATCCTCATTTATTTCTAACAGATGTCACTTTATACTATTTAATATTATCAATGTTAAACTCTTTAAAAGTATTACTTACTCTGTAGTTTATGTGTTAACTTTCACTTACTAATTTTAAGAACATTCTATTTTCTTTTATTAATACAAAATATAAATTTAGATATTAATTGCTATTTAGAATTAATACTCAGGAACACAAATATTTTTAGTGTGGGTTTTCTTCTTGGCAATACATGAATTTGGAGCTCAGTTTCCAGAACAGAAGGGGAGAAGCAGCGTAGGTTGTCAGAGCTCATGTCCCTCTGTCCTGTGGCAGCCTATGCCAACAATACTACTGCTCTCAGTCTCTGCTCATCCCACACCTTAACTCACTTCCCACCTCCACTGTTTTACATAAACATTCCTTTCAAAGCTGTTGTCCCCATTTTTCTGTTCCCACCAGATTCTTCCCTTCCTTCCTGTAGAGCCATTGAGGAAAAGACAGAAGTTTGACTAGATGAATATTTTGGTAGACAGCCATTTTCTCTCTCTTTCCAGCATCCCTTTCTCTTCTCTGGTAATAAGATTCCTTTTTCCAGTGGAGGCCCATTCTATGACACTCAAGGAAAACTAACTTTCCCCCACTCCTCCCTACTAATACTCACATGCACACACACAAGGGGCTGGGGAGCATGGAGCTGAGGCCTGGCCTGTTGGAGTCCTGCATCCCAGAGCAATAATGACTCGTTCAGGGATAGGACAATTAGAATCACTTCCTTGGATATATAGTTCCTGGAAAAGCAAAAGTCTCTTTGTTCCTTGGTTGTAATGAGCTGTAGCACCACGTGAACCTGGAGCTGCCAGTGCCACACGTAGAGAGAGATGGCCTGACAATGAAGGCAAAAAAGAAGACCCTGGAACAAAGAAATGAAGAGAGAAACGGAGCCCTGATATCATCATTTGAGCATTGAATCCACCCATGTCCATATCTGAGACATGCAGCTCTCTATGCTGCTTTGCAGATGGAGCCCCCATGTCTGATGAAACAGCATCCCAGTGTTCCCTCTTCAGGTGAGAAAGTAACCAGATCAGTTCTTTCTCCTTTCCAGTTCAAACACTCACTTCCAAGAGGGATCAAGCAGTGGTGACAAGGCAATCCATTTGTCAGGAATGAATAACTTAGATTTGGAGAAGGGAGCAAAGCCCTTGGACTAGGCTTCTCATTACACAGGAAACCCAAAGCCCTGTGCTTCGTCATGCTAGAATCTCAGGCCTCTTCCCAGAACATAGTGTTGTCCAAATTTTACGTTGCAACCACTGATGGGAAGGAGATGACAGTAGAAACAATTTGTGTCCTCACTGCTTGATAGATCTCATGTGTCCGTGATGGGTCAGGTGACTTTGTAAAGCAGCCCACAGAGAATCCAGAGTCGTGTAATTTTACAATTGGAAGAAACCATAGAAATAACTGAATCCAGTGTTTTTTCAGTGAGGCTAATTGAAAATAATAATTATTATATTAACCAACATTTATTGAGTACTTAGTTTAGTTGTATGAACCCAGTTCTATGTGAAAGATATTCTTTTTGTCACTATTTTACTAAGGGGACTGTGGTACAGAACAGATGATATCTTGCACAAGACCACATGAATCCCAACTGGAGCTGGGATTTGAAACTAGACAGTCTAATTCCCAAGTCTATATTTGTTTTTATCCTTCCAATCTCCTCTTTTACAATTTACTAACCTCCCATAAAAACCAACCCTGAGATCTCACATCATTTTGCAAGTAATAATCACATTCCACCTCAGCCACTTCCTATACGGCCTTGGCAAGTATAATTGATATAGCCAAACTTAGGACATATAAAACACTTAGTATAGCAATAAATGTAAGGTTCTATAGTTATTGATAGTAGCAGTAGCAGCTAATCAAATCCTAACTGATACTTTCCTCCAGTAAAAAACTCTCAGGCTTGAACGACATATTTTTAGCCTGAATTTCTGGTTGAGGTATATTATGATATAGAAATACCAAGTTTTATTGATAACTTCGAAGATATAGAAAATCCTTAGCTTAGGCCAATTGAGAGACACCTAGGATTTCAAGGGCGGTTTCCAGTCCTTCCTGCCCACATTACACATGGGTTTTCTTCCCCTTAGTAATAATTGGAGTTTCTTTTTGTTTGTTTGTTTGTTTCAAAATTCTAAAAATTTTATTTTTACAAATAAATTCAATGTAAAAATAGTATTTTTAGACAGGTGTGTCCCATGTCCCCACTCCAATCTATGCCCAATATGGAGTTATCACGTTGCAATTTTACTCTAGCAGCTTTTTTTTTTTTTCAATAACAAAACTATATTTTTTTTTTTTAATTTTATTTTGTCGATATACATTGTGGCTAATTATTGCTCCCCATCACCAAAACCTCCCTCCCTTCTCCCTCTCCCCCCCCCCAACAATGTCCTTTCTGTTTGCTTGTCGTATCAACTTCAAGTAATTGTGGTTGTTATATCTTCTTCCCCCGCCCCCCCATTTTGGGTGTGTGTGTGTGTGTGTGTGTGTGTGTGTGTGTGTGTGTGTGTGTGTGTGTGTGAATTTATATATTAATTTTTAGCTCCCACCAATAAGTGAGAACATGTGGTATTTCTCTTTCTGTGCCTGACTCGTTTCACTTAATATAATTCTCTCAAGGTCCATCCATGTTGTTGCAAATGGCAGTATTTCATTCGTTTTTATAGCTGAGTAGTATTCCATTGTGTAGATGTACCACATTTTCCGTATCCACTCATCTGATGATGGACATTTGGGCTGGTTCCAACTCTTGGCTATTTTGTAAAGAGTGCTGCGATGAACATTGGGGAACAGGTATACCTTCGACTTGATGATTTCCATTCCTCTGGGTATATTCCCAACAGTGGGATAGCTGGGTCGTATGGTAGATCTATCTGCAATTGTTTGAGGAACCTCCATACCATTTTCCATAGAGGCTGCACCATTTTGCAGTCCCACCAACAATGTATAAGAGTTCCTTTTTCTCCGCAACCTCGCCTGCATTTATTGTTCAGAGTCTTTTGGATTTTAGCCATCCTAACTGGGGTTAGATGGTATCTCAGTGTGGTTTTGATTTGCATTTCCCAGATGCTGAGTGATGTTGAGCATTTTTTCATATGTCTGTTGGCCATTTGTATATCTTCCTTAGAGAAATGCCTACTTAGCTCTTTTGCCCATTTTTTAATTGGGTTGCTTGTTTTCTTCTTGTAAAGTTGTTTGAGTTCCTTATATATTCTGGATATTAATCCTTTGTCAGATGTATATTTTGCAAATATTTTCTCCCACTCTGTTGGTTATCTTTTAACTCTTTTAATTGATTCTTTTGCTGTGCAGAAGCTTTTTAGTTTGATATAATCCCATTTGTTTATTTTTCCTTTGGTTGCCCATGCTTTTGGGGTCGTATTCATGAAGTCTGTGTCCAGTCCTATTTCCTGAAGTGTTTCTCCTATGTTTTCTTTAAGAAGTTTTATTGTTTCAGGGTGTATATTTAAATCCTTAATCCATTTTGAGTTGATTTTAGTATATGGTGAGAGGTATGGATCTAGTTTCATTCTCCTGCATATGGATATCCAGTTCTCCCAGCACCATTTGCTGAAGAGGCAGTCCCTTCCCCAGTGAATAGGCTTGGTGCCTTTGTCAAAGATCAGATGGCAGTAAGTGTGTGGGTTGATTTCTGGATTCTCTATTCTATTCCATTGGTCAGTGTGTCTGTTTTTATGCCAGTACCATACTGTTTTGGTTATTATAGCTTTGTAGTATAGCTTAAAGTCAGGTAGTGTTATGCCTCCAGCTTTATTTTTTTTGCTCAGCATTGCTTTGGCTATGTGTGGTCTTTTATTGTTCCATATGAATGTCTGGATAGTTTTTTCCATTTCTGAGAAAAATGTCTTTGGAATTTTGATGGGGATTGCATTGAGTTTGTATATCACTTTGGGTAGTATGGACATTTTCACTATGTTGATTCTTCCAATCCAAGAGCATGGGATATCTTTCCATCTTCTTGTATCCTCTCTAATTTCTCTCAGCAGTGGTTTGTAGTTCTCATTATAGAGATTTTTCACCTCCTTGGTTAACTCAATTCCTAAGTATTTTATTATTTTGGTGGCTATTGTAAATGGGCAAGCTTTCTTGATTTCTCTTTCTGCATGTTCACTATTGGAGAAAAGAAATGCTACTGATTTTTGTGTGTTGATTTTGTATCCTGCTACTGTGCTGAAATCATTTATCAATTCCAAGAGTTTTTTTGTAGAGGTTTTAGGCTGTTCAGTATATAGGATCATGTCATCTGCAAACAGGGACAGTTTGACTTCATCTTTTCCAATCTGGCTGCCCTTTATTTCCTTCTCTTCTCTGATTGCTCTGGCTAGTACTTCCAACACTATGTTGAATAGGAGTGGTGAGAGTGGGCATCCTTGTCTAGTTCCTGTTCTTAAAGGAAAAGCTTTCAGCTTTTCCCCATATAATTGGAGTTTCTAATGAAGTTGCAGGTCACTCAAACAGTAAAAAGAGCATTTAAGTTATGAAATATATCCATTTTATACCTCCTCAAACCATAAGCCCACAGATTATAGGTTTATTCCAAGTAATCCTCTAGACAAGGACATCCTGCTAAGGACATTCTGTAAGGTATCTTTCACATAGCAGAAATCATTATTTATCTTAAGTCCAGTTGACAAGGAGATTAGATAGTCACCTGTCTTCTTTTCTCCTCTCCCCACCAGCCTCTGATGGGGGGGAGGTGCTCCCCACAAAGCAAATAAATTGGTTACACACCTACTATTTTTTTTTTTTGGATAAGGACTTTGATTCTTTTTTTTGTTTATTTTTAACTTCTCAATATACATTTAGTCGATTTTTGTGACCCTTTGCCCATTCCTCTTCCCCCACTCCCTCTCTCCCCTCACCCCCCCCACATCATATCTGTTCACTTGGCTTAACAAGTTCAAGGAACTGTTATGATCGTTTTAACTTCTTCCTCCTAGGTGCATTTTTCAAATATTAAGAGCAACTACACCAGACCCTGTAGTTCAGTCTGTGTCTTACAAATGCCTTTATAGTGTAGCTCGTAATTATAAACATCTCATCCTCTGGTATGATTCCAAAGTTATTTTGTTGCTAAATTATTTGCTTCCAACATACAGTCTTTCTTGACCAATTCAAACTCAAGTCTTGTATTATTTACTAGTAGTTCCATTTTAACTGTCTCCAAATATTGGAATAATCATTACTTGAACTTTTCTAGTACTTTCTAGTGTAACATAAAGACATAGATAAAGCAATTTTTAAAATGTATGTAGGTAGACAGATAAACAGATCTCTTAGAATAGGTTTCATTCCACTAATTTGTGCCCGCATTGCAATATATTGCAGTTCCCTGATTAATAGCTTGTCTTTTTTAAACAGTAAGCATCAAAAGTGTATTTGGCCACTTAAGGCACCAATAAGTCTACTAGTAAAGCATTAAAGAAACTGTTTCTGTTTTGTTTACCTCTCTCTATCCAGAATATAGCATAGTTCCTGGCATAAATATGATTGAATATTCCTTCAAGCACCAGTTATTTTAAAAAATTCAGTTATGGCATTTCTTTGTTTTATGTTGTTATCACTAGTCTCCACAAACATGGAGGCTATCAGCAGGAATGTGTAGTGCTGCAAATTCATTATAAATAGAAGATATTGTAATGCCTAGAATTTGCTGCATATTGTGTTTTCTCTCCAAATATAATAATAATTTTCTTAGAAAGTTTCTGATCACATTCCACAAAGTCAGACATTTGTACATCCAAACATACAGCATCCAGCTCAACGAAAGGGTCTTGTTTCAAATGAAAAGCTACTTGCTCCCTTATTTAGATGTTTTCCAATTTATTTTTGTTCATATTTTATTAAACAGGCCAAAGAATCCACCAAAAATGGAAGTGGAAGCCCAGAATATACTTGTACTTCAATCACTTATAAAGCAGAGTTTTCAAAGATAAACAGTAATAAGAAATTTGCTCAGTTTTAAAATAAGAGACTCTGCTAGTGTGTTCTTCCCAGTTCACAAGATGAGTCCCTTTCTACTTCCCTTCTCTAAGTTTTTGCCTTCCCTAAGATTTTTTTTAATCTTTCTTTTGTAAGATGCTGGTTTTTAAATTGTTCTTTGTTTGTATATACAAATACCATGAGGTTTAGAAACAGATAATTCATGGCCATAATGTGGTTATATTGCACTGTGAGCAGGGCAGAGGCTGTGTTTCTCAGTTGAGTTTGATTTCTTTGTCCTTCTATTGGTGGGACAATTCTATTTTGAATTTTGCATGTTTTTTATGGTTGAAAAAGTAGATTTCCATTGGGAGGGCAGTTGGTAACGTTGATTCTGGGATCCTGACACATTATTGTGAAAACAGGTGAATTTTCCTAAATGATTCACAGGTCTGGGAATTTAAGATCATAGTTTAAATTCCTGTATGTTTTGTTGCTGTCCATTAATTATCCCGAGCATTGTCACAGATGGAAAGTTTAAGTAACTTTCATAGTTCCAGGTATAAATACGATTGAATATTCTCTCAAGTACCACTTATTGAAAAAAAAGTCAACTATAGCATTTGTTTGTTTTATGCTGTCACTAGTTTTTGCAGACATAGAGACCATCAGCAGGAATGTGTAGTGCTGCAAATGAATTACAGATAGAAGGTATCATAATGCAGTTCTTAGAAACAGTTAACATTGTTCTTACTGAAGTGGAGCATCATTGAAGTCATCAAAGAATAAATGATTTACCACAGAAATTGATTTTTAGCAGGTACTATTTTGTTTTATTGCAAGACCCACAATCATATATACAATGCATAATTATCATCTTCTAAAAATACAAGATATAAATAATATACATTATAGTAAAGAATATATGAATATATACTTTTGTTTCAGAGAAGAAAGTTGCCTTGGGTGAGTAGGTTTATGCTCTCTTTGGATGAGATTTTCATCTTTATGCTGAATCATCCAAAAAACTCTCAGTTGGAAAATAAACCTCGAATGCACATACAACCTTGTCACAGTTTTCTCCTAAAAATGCTCTAATTTAAAGCCAGCCAATGTATTCCTTTTATTCCAGTTATTCATCTTATTATGTCCCATTACTAGATGAAACATCTATAAATTGTCTGATAATAGTTATACAAGTTTATGAACTTTTATTTCTCAGTAATATATCATAAAATAGAACCATTTTCTTAAGATATATGTGAATATTCCTTGATGTTTTTCCAAACTATTTTTATGAACTATGCTTTCTTTTTAGTATTAAGCCTGGAGTTTTACCTTAAGCCATAGGGGGCACTCCTATATCCTAAGTGGTCTGCGACACTGAGAGCGTTTAGAGGTCTCATCCTCCCTGCTGCCTCCTGCGTGTCTGGTTCATTTCTCTGAGTCTTCTCCAACCTCTCATTAGTTCCTGTCTTCCAGAAGTTGTTACCAGGGTGAGAAGAGAGAATTTATGTAGAGGGTCAACCTCAAGGTTAGACACAGCAGAGAGTACCCTCCTTGTTGAGGTGGGAGGTGTCTGAGAATAGAGGGGCTTGGGCAAATGCACAGTCTGCAATGATGGATGGATGGCAATATGATCACTGCTTCACAGCAGGACACACACAGGCACTCCCACAAGCATGCACGCACACACACGTGTGTGCACACACACACTTTGGCAAGAAAACACATTTGTTCTAAGTGGATTTTCCTACTATATGTGATTTACTTTATTATTCCTATAAAGAAGTGCCATAAAATGACACTCCCATCTTCTCTCCTCTCTCAGTTTGGGGAAGTCGGTACTAGTAATCAAGAAGCTTGGAACATCCTTCGTGGGCTCTAGAGCTACCTCCCTCTCACTTCTGAAGAGATGCAGTATACTCAGGCAACCATCCAGACTCTAGCAATGACAACTAATGCTATGAGAGCATGTACAGTGCTAATTTGAAGAGAACATGCTACTATAATTATATCTCTGTTGTATTTTTTCAGTGGGTAAGAATCTACCAAGAAAATCTGGGGTTTGCTGTTCCATAGAGGTTTTCATGTTTCCTATTTGAGTAGGGTTTGTTCCTAGAACTACGCTGTTGCATGGTGGCCAAAATTTTTAACTCCCTGCTTCAAGTCAACCAATATTTAAGCCATTCCTATCAACATTCAGTTATAAGAATACAAGGGCACCTAGGAACTTCAACGAAATTTAAGACATACTCAAAACAGCATTTCATTTTCATTAGGAAAAATCCATGTCAGGCTGCCTGAAGTATCTTAGGTGACTATCGACACCATGATAATCTGGGATAGAGATAAACATGATCAGAGTGAAATTATGAAGCCACGTGTGAAACCTTCAATGCAAGGTTTTGTTTCCAAAAGGAGAGAGGATATACACCAGAGAGAAAGCGCATGGCGAACAGAACGTAGACACATAGTGACGTCTGTAGTTATTCAGGGCTATACGTTTGATTTTCCTATTAAATTATAGAGGGTACTGCCCTAATAAAGATGGGTGTCATTTCTAAATTATCTCTTTTTTCTTTCCAGGCAAATTACAGAATGTTGCTTTGCCTCCCACGGATTTGTCACCCCTCTTCCCCTGGGTGATGGAGCCATAAAAGATGACTCAAAGCCCATCTCTTCTGAGCAGCGAGAAGCCCCAAAGTGGTTAATCTCCCAGAATCTTCAAGAGAGAGGCATTCCTTTCATTTGAGAAATTAACCACGAATTGGGAGTCTCTTCCCACATTTATTCTCCAGACCAGGAAGTTACAGGAAGAGAACATAGGTGGGGTTATAGTTTAACAATATAGGCTGGTAACATTCAGTAAAACAAGATGACATTCCATAAGGCAATTTAAGTGATCCACCAACAGAAGCTTGATCTTAGCAAAGATTCCTTCTCCCTACAGAGCTTCCCAGTATCTTTACATATCAATCAGTAACTAGTCTGTCTTAGAACCAGCAGCCTTGCTGTGTTACAATTCTTTATCTTACACCAGAGACTATATAGCCTGGGGAAATTTTTCTGGTTTTTGCAAGGCCAACATTTTATATGTACTTTTAAGAAGTTAGACTAAACCTGAAAGTACAAGAAACTAGGCCCTGTGAAATTTATTTGCTTTATAGTATACTTCACAACAGAAAAAGCCATTACTTCTGAAACCATGAGTTTCAGGGGAAAGAAGAGGAAATTTATATGTCGTCTGGAAGTTTTAGCAAAATTACCCTAAATGTGCTGTTCATGGCATTATCCTCAACGGTATGACCTTCACAGAACACCATGCAAGGTATGTCCAGGCACCACGAGTGACATAATGTCCTCATTCGGCACACATTTAGGAACAATTCTACTTCCTGCTGAAAGCTGCAAATAATATCTGGAGACCTACATAAGCAAAATACCTTCCCCTCCATGAATAAAGAGAATCTGGTAATAGCTGTATATTTATAAAGAGATACTGAAAATAAACTAGATTCGGCCAAGCCTACAACTTGGGAGTGAGTTGCAGGTTTTGTTACTTGTTAACACATGAGTTACGAGCACTGTTAAAGGACTAAATGGTGTTCAGGGAGTTTGAAAGATATCACACCATGACTGATTCCCAGGAGTGGCTTATGTTGCAGCAAAAAGTCTCAGCATCAACTCGTAATAACACCTTAATGACATCTTGGGGGATGTCATTAGTGTGCCCTCAAGAAATTGCCTGGCTGGAAGCCAAACCCAGTCCTTATTTGAGCATATACAAATATTTACAGATAAAACTATATATTCTTTCAGTGCTATTCAAACCATTTTATGTTTCTTGACATCAGGACACGCTTTATCATAAGATTATTTACCTGAATAGCATGCTTAAAAAAACAACAACTGTAGTTTTCAAGAAATTAAGCTATGTCAGAAACCAACTTTTGCATGTTTAAATAATTTTATGTCAAGATAATATCCTACTATACATGAGACTCCTCAGGTGTGGGTCCAAGTCTTCCTTAAGCTGTATCCTCACCACATAGCCACAAGAAATGGGTGTCCACACAGCACAGAGTGAGCTGGGCATCAGTCCTGGAAATGGCTCTTCTCTTTTTTGAGGTTGTTGCTGTCACTATTAAACATCTGCTTTGGATGCCACATCTGAATCCAGTGTGCTGCCTTTTCTCTTTTTCTTAAGCAGAACTTTTGAAGCCACGTCGCATATGAAAGCCAGCACAGATTGGTGCTGAACTAAATCTAGGTAACCAGAAGAAAGAGGCCTGTTTCTTTGTCCATCAAGGGAAATGGAAGTCAGCCTTGCTTCCCTGCCCTAGAGAAGAGCCGCGTTTGTTGCTCAGATCTTTTGTCCTTCATCCCCACAGCCTTGATGCTCCCAGGGACCTGGGTCACTAATGCAGCCTGCATCTTACGACTTCAGACCATGAGATTTCTAAAAGCTTATCAAAAATTCTATGTTTCTATCTCAGACTGCAGTAGTAATCTGAGTTAAACCTAGGTCATTGAACTCTTCTCTTCCTGGAGAACTGTAAGAAGACATTTCCACGACTAGTCATACCGGTTTATTCATCCCATCCACATCTCTCACGTAAGCAGGATCCTGGACTGTATTTCTGACCCTGCTGGTGCTCTGTCGTTCTATCCTCATCTTAATTGGAAAGCAGAAGTCCCTGAAACACCGCTTGAAGTTTTCATCAAGAAAAGCGTAGAGAATGGGGTTCAGGCTGCTGTTGGTGTAACCCAAGGCGATGCAGAAGTAATAGCTGGAGAGGGCGGCTGTGCTGTGGGAGGTGCTCCCCAGAGCCTCCACAAGGATGAAGATGTGAATGGGGGTCCAACAGATGATGAAGACAGCCACCACCACCAGGACCAGCCTGGTGATCCGGCGGAGGTTGCGATCTTTCTCTCGGGAGCCAGAAAGGAGCCGGACACTCTTTAGGCGCAGGATCATCAGGGTGTAGCAGACGACGATGATGAGGATAGGGATCACAAAGGCAAAGACGAAGACACAGATCTTCATGAAGAGGTCCCACCAGGAGTAGTCGTCATCCGGGAACTGCAAGGAGCACTCGATGACATCCATGTCTGCAGGAGGGGGACAATACCAACAAAACCACAAAAAGCAAACCTATTAGTGTTATTACCGTGGCTGCAAAGTGTTCCAAATGTAAATTTTAATACGTTTGGTTGCAAAGGTTCGATTATGGTGAGATGACGTCACCTGAAGCAGATCATCAAGTTAGGAATGAATGTCATATTGTATTAACCATCCTATCATTTTGCATAGGACAAGGAAGCTGGAAAGTCACCGTTTATTGGTAACATGCACGAGGCTGAGGAATAAATAAGATCAGCTAGCAGTACGACTTATCTAGTTGCAGAAGCTGGTTTGACATTGATGGTTTTTATAAGACCTAAATTGTAAATGTATAGCATTGGGCACGTGTATTTTCACTTACTAACAGTTCTCCCAGACCTAAGGCTCTGGGAATAAAAGCTAATGTCTATTTGGGTTTTTTGTTTGTTTGTTTGTTTGTTTGTTTGTTTGTTTGTTTTTAAAAAGATGACCGGTAAGGGGATCTTAACCCTTGGCTTGGTGTTGTCAGCACCACGCTCAGCCAGTGAGCGAACCAGCCATCCCTATATAGGATCCGAACCCGTGGCCTCGGCGCTCTCAGCACCACAATCTCCCGAGCGAGCCACGGGCCGGCCCGATTTGCAATAAATAACTAAATATTTCAAGTCTAGCCATTGAGTTTAACAAAGCCTACTTGTCTGAAAAATATTAACTGGTTTATAAGAAATTATTATGTGTCAATAAAAATTGATGTGAAATTTGTCTAAATATAACCCAGGTGTTGTGCTTTAATGGAACAAGTGGTGCTCACTGGGATTAAGGGCATTGCTGAAACATGAGTAAAACTTCGGGGGAGCGGAAGGGCAGGGAGGGAGGAGAATAAAAGGAAAGAGAATCTTTGTCATCATCGTCATCATCATCATCAAGGCAATTCTGAGTAAATCAGGCACATTTTTTTCATTTTTACTAACATTACTGTGTAACTAAGACAAAACAAATATTTTTATGCCATTACTTAGAAAACCGCTTTATTTGCAATGCTTCTCTTTTCTGAATAGTATTCTTCTGGAGTGACCTTAATACTAGAATAGCAGGGACCTGGTAGTTTTTAAGCTACTTTCATGGGGGCTGCTGGCCCTGGCCCCCTTGCTCTAGGCATTACCTGCTCCCCTATCTCGAAACCCCTGCCTTGAGCAGTCAGTGAGCACTGAGCAAGTAGGACACTCTTTGCCCTGATCCTTCCTCACAAAGAAATGAGTCAGGAGCAACACTATGAGTGTAATTTTTGTAATGAAAATATCTTCTGGTATTGGAAAAATCTGCTTCAAAAACAGAATATTTTTACACTTTTTTTTTTTTTTTTTTTTTGTCTTTTTCGTGACCGGCACTCAGCCAGTGAGTGCACCGGCCATTCCTATACAGGATCCGAACCCGCGGCAGGAGCGTCGCTGCGCTCCCAGCGCCGCACTCTCCTTAGTGCGCCACGGGCTCGGCCCCAACTAGATACACTCTCAAATACAAAGGATATAATCATTTTGAACAATTAATAACTATGGCTATTGTAGAGGCCTTCTTTTTATCAATTAAATACCAGTTCAAACCTTTAAGTAGTAAATTAGAACTCCCGTAGTAACTTGTAATTTTGATTCTCTAAAAGTTACAGTCCCAAGTACAATGACTGTGAAGACCATTAGAAACAAGGATCCATTTTAAATTTTGCTTTTGTGGTTTGATTTTTTTAAATTACCGCTATTACCAAAGAAAACAGTATTTCTTAAGCAACTTTCAATGGATGGTACATTACAGAAATCTGAGTTTAATATAAATATCCTAGTCCACATTTTGATTTGTCTGTTGCATCTGGTAGAATACAGCTTCCATGGAGGCAAAGAGCGGGATTTTGTTTTGTTTTGCTTGTTTTCTACTTAACTTTTGTGTTTCAGCGTGTCCCTTGTGGTTGGTCTCATCTTAAATGTCACTTCAGAGACATTTAGATAGAGCTCTCTCTTTAAATAGTCCTCCCCCCTGAAACTTATATTCTCTCCGCATATTATACTCGTTCTGTTTATTTCCTAGACAGACGCTCTTCCAGTGTGCAATACTGCTACCTTTCCTAACCTTTTTCTCTCCATCCAGAATGTGAACTACTTGAGGGTAGGGAACAGCCTACCTCATTTAACACTTAATCCTTGGCAGCCAGGTTGGTGCCTGGAACATATGGTATATAAAGAGAATAAATTGGTAAATGAATGAACTACATGGATACCAACTACAAAACTACATGGATACCAAATCCTGAAAATATGTACTAAGTACGTATTACAGGAGTTATTACGAAAATCACCTGCTAAGCTAAGCAAAGGCAACACAAAGGCTGACGTTTAATTTGGATATGTCTTTTAACTCTGAGGATCAGCTTCCTCTTGCTGATCACAAAGTGTCTTGCATGTAGTAGTAGCTCAATAAATATTTGAAGAATAGGTGAGATAATCAACAACAGACTTTGGAAAACAAACATCTGACTATAGAGTTGGTAATATTCTCCAAAAATGTCAATGAAGCTTAATCTATACCATTACAGAGGAAGGAGAATGCTGAGACAATCATGAAGAAATTCCAGGACAGGCATGCTATTTTACTAAATGTTCTGTTTGAGGAAAAAGAGGATGTTTTCAGACGGAGTTATTCATACAATTGCCTCAGTTAGGAAAATGCTCTTTCTTCTCCTTTTATATTAATATCAGAGGATCATGGCTTCCCCTGGCACCTGTTCCAACATCTCATGGCTGTCGTTAGATCTAATAGCTAAACTAAGTTTTTCTTGTGTATATTCTTTTTGTTAAGAATAACTTTGTCTCTACTTGCAACTATTATAATAATTCTTAGAAACTATAATAATAGTAATATGCAGACTATGGATTCCCAAAATAAACAGTACATAGATTAATATGTAAAATATTAGATGCAACATTTTAATTCCCTAAAATGAAAACTTTGCTGTATACAAGAGCTCTCAATATTGAATGACGACTGGGTAGATGTTGATAACATAAGCAACAAGGCAGACTCTGTTAAAATCATCTATCAGGTGCTTGCTAGACACCGGGCACTGCTTTATCAGTTTTCCATGCATTGACTCAGATCCGGAAAACACACAAGGAGGGAGGCACCACTATTACCCCTACTTTGCAGATGAGGAAATTGAGGTGCAAAGGTCTGAGTAATGTCTCCAAGGTGACACTGCCCATAAATGGTGAGATCAGGATCCAATCCCAGGCAGTTTGCTTCCAGAATCTGTGCTCTTAACCAAAAAGAACTACTGTAAACTAGAAGCATTGGCTGAGACAGTGTTTGTCCAGGTGAGTGTGTTCTAATGCAGTTGATGCCTGGTTGCTTTCAGTGAGCATTCTCCACAAATATGAGGCTATGAACCACAAGTGTCATTCAGCTCCAATTCAGTGCATACAGATTACCTAAAATACTGCTCCTGGTCATCCCAGAGTCTTAACATGCAGTGTGGTCCAACACTGCAAAATGAATGCACTAGGCAATGAAGAAAATCTTTCATTATATAAACAAAATCTACTCTAGAAAAAAATTTTTTTTCAAAAGGGAAGAACAGAGACCTCCTATAAGACTACTTTAATTTTCTTTTTCTTTTTCTTTTTTTTTTTTTTTTTTTTTTGCTGCACAAATTAATTTTCAGTGGCATTGGTAGATCGTTTTTTCCATTGCATCTGCAAACATTTATCTACAGCAACTCTTTTCTACAAAACCCACATCTATCTTCATATCCTCTCTCAGAAGCCTAATTAAAATCCATTTCTTCTAGGATGTCATTTTCTGACAATGATTGGAGGGAAAGTAGTGGTTAAGTCTACACGTGTAACTGGAGATAGAAAACTCAGTTATTTGCCCTGAGAAAAATCATGCATCTTCTTTTATTATTTAGCCCATTCTTCCCTCCCTCATAGTGTATATGCAGCATCTCCTCTTGAATTCGAGCTGTTATGCACAAACACCTAAGCCTCAGAAGAGTTTCTTGCAATTTATTTCTATTTGTTGTAGGCATGAAGAAACAAAATCTTGTATGTGATTAATCATCTTTTAAAATACTTATCTGATAGAGAAAGTTGGGCATTTCTTAAAATTTACCAAGCAGCTTAACACCTGCTGTGGCTATTGCTGGAAATTCATTTTATAGTTTTAGAAGAAGATCATGCTTCATTAAAAAACAACAGACACATGTCATTATAAATTTTCCCAAACCCATAGAATATACAGCCCCAAGAGTGAACCCTAATGTCAAGCATGGGCTCTGAGTGATAATGATGTGTCCCTGTAGCTTCATCAATGGCAGCAAATGCACCACTCTGGAGGGGAAGGCCGTGCATGTGTGGGGGCAGGGGGTGTATGGGAACTCTCTGTGCTCTCAATTTTGCTGTGAACATAAAATGCTCTAAAAAATTGTCTGAAAACAAACAAGCAAACAAAACATATACCAGTTCTGATTTTGGTGCCTGCCCCGTTACTATGACCTGGAAAGTCCTCACTACTGTATTCATATTCTGTACTCACAGGTAGCACAGACCTCCCAAATAAACTGGAGCATTTAGACAACTGCTGGGGCAGCAAATGGCGTTTGTAAAGTTCAAAGTGATTCTGTCCCCTACCTAGGGAATTTCTATTAAGAATAAAGATATTTTCCATAGCTTTACCTTCTCCTACTAAAGCAAAACTCCTGGAACAGTAGTTCTCACCTTGGCAGCAGGTCAGAGCCACCTCGGCAGAGCTTAAAAATCTTAACACTCAAGCTGCACCCCAATTCAATCAGACCCTCCAGGAATATTTTTTTAAAACCCAAGCAATTCCAACACACATTCCACAGTGAGAAATACAGAAGAAAAGTCAATTATCCTGTTTGCATGGAGCAAGAATTAGTATATATAAAACCTAATGATTTTGCTCATCTGTAACTACCATCCATCTATGAGCCTGATTTTGAATGGCCTACAGCCAAATGAAGCTGCCAAGATAGTGATGTGGAGATTAATCGTTAAGAAGAAAGGAAAAAAGCGCCTGCATATGCCTTAATGATTTAGGTCCTTTGTTAGAAAAAGAAAAAAAGGCGTGAGAAGCTGTGTCCTGGAACAGCCAGGATGTACTTTTAAAATCCACGTGCCTGTTGGTCCTTCCTTCATCCCAACCCCTCCAGATTCTAAGTACTTCCAGAATAGAAGACAGGCTGGGCATCTGTGTTCTGGTACTGTCATTATCCCATTCTGTGTTTAGAGGTGGAAAAGAACACAAAATTGTCTTATTTCTCATCTTCCACGGATTTAGGCATAATTTTTCCATTGTCTTTTGGCTTTTCCACTAGATGTGTTTCCTACTCCCTCCCAAGTTAAAAGTTTGTACAATTAGAAGTTATGTTTTTATAAATGGGATAAAAATGACCGCCCTTACCTTCCCTGACTTTGGTGCCCCCAAGGACTATGGCGGATATGCCAACAGATGATGACAGGAGCCAAATACAGATATTGATGATCTTTGCCTTCAAGGGCGTGCGGAAGTCCAAAGCCTTCACGGGGTGGCACACGGCAATGTAGCGGTCCACGCTCATCATGGTCAGGGTGAATATGCTGGTGAACATGTTGTAGTAGTCAATGGAAATGACTATCTTGCACAGCACATCCCCAAAAGGCCAGGAATTCATCAGATAGACCGTGCTCTGGAAAGGCATGGTTGTGGTAACTAAAGCATCCGCCAAAGCCAGATTAAATATATAAATGTTGGTTGCTGTCTTCATCTTTGTGTATCTAAAAGACAAGAAACAATAGCATTTCCCTCCATTTCGAGTCAAACCTATGAGGTTGAATGGGTTCACGATAACCTTTGGATTACTGAATTTTTCTTCTTCATTCACTTATTCTTTACATATTCTTTGAATGTCTAATATGTAAAAAAAAAAACTGTTCATTAGGAGTAGTTGAAAAAATAGGCAACAATCTTTGCCTTTATTGAGCTTTTATTCTAGTGCTTTGTTCAAAAAATATTTAAATAAAAAAGATAAAGATAACAGACAGATAAATAAATAAATATCCATATAGATGTTTTCAACAGACTTGCATATAATACAGGTCTTTATTTTGTGGCTGACAATTCATTATAATCTTACCCAGAGTTAGTTGGCTTTAAGCATTTTTTAAATACTTTGTGTTTTTTTTTTTTTTTTTTCCTTTCACATTTGTGTAAAACAAAGATAAAACATTTTCTCCTTGGGGTTATTTTGATAAATCAATCATTCTAATTATAATGTCTTTTGAAAATGCAGAACGGTTTTCAATTTTTAAATACAGCGAATTGCAATGGCTAAAACACAATTGGGTTTGTTGATTTCTGTTTGCCAGTGTGCCACTATTTCATCATTTTAAATGTGTTATATAAATAAAGCTGGCTGAGTTCTTCTCTCATAGACATCACAGCACTAAAAAGTATTCTGGTACAATGGATGAGAAATAATTCTTTCTTTGCTCCAATTTTGAGAGATTTTTAAAGCACATAATTTGTCTCATCTTCCGATGGAGGGGACAGTAATTTTTAAAGTAGATCAGAAAGATTGCCTTTTTGCCTTAATTATTCTTTATATTATAACATGAAATCTGGCACAATTCTATTTTCAACTAAAACTCAATTAAGTGGGTTATTTAGCTTAGAAGGTGCTTCCTCAGAGATCTATATATAGAGCAGTAAACTCTCTAAACTATACCATTAGAAGCCAAAAGTGCTAAAGCATGTTGGGAGAATTCATACGTGAATTACTTTCTACACACCTCAGATTTGTAAACCTTATTACAATGAATTCATCTGTGCCCCACTCAAGATGTAAATTTCCACATGAGAAACATCTTTTATCATTCATGATAGCACAGCCCTGGCTCCTCTCGGAAGAGTGCAATCTCATATGAAGTCAGATAGATAGTCCTGAGTTTGAATTCACTATATGACTTATCTGAGTTTCAGTTCTCACTAAATAAGGATCATAAAACCTTACTCACAGTGCATGAGATAAGGGCAGTAGATGGCCTGACTCAAAGCACCTGACACAGGACACTTCACCCTTGGCGGCCACTGCCCTTCCTCCCCATCCGATCCCCTCCTGCCTTCTCTTCTCGCTAGGCAGGGGATGTATTCTTGGCTGGATAGGATGCACTGTAAACACTGGTACTAGAATCAATATCTGTTGGTTCCCATTTTGATGTCCTGTTAACTAAAAAGAGATTTAATCTGGACAGTGAAGAGTTTATTTACAAATATGTTTTGCCTTTACACTTTTTACTTAAACATTATTAAATGACCCATAAGTTTTGGAAAGTGAATTAAATGTGGATGGCTAAGTGCTCATAGCATAGGCTTTATCAAAGCACAGATAACTAAGCGAGTATACTTCTGGAGAAAGAGCCAAATGTTTCTAATAAGAAAGACCAAAATGCTATCTATTCAGATACTGCCTTCCTAAAAATAAGGTTTTATGTTTGAAAAAAATGCATTTTACCAACCTTCCTTCTATTCTTCTGCTTTCTCCCCCCAAAATCTGATATTAGCAAATATTCCAGCAGGCAATGTCTTTGACAGCTACTGTCATATTTTGTGACCCTGTCATTCCCTCTTTCTTTATGAAGTTCAACTGCTGTTCTTTGCTTTATGATGTTAGGCAGACCTGGGTTCTAAGTCCTCATTTTCCTTCTAACTAACAGGTGGACTTTAGAGAGGTCACTAACCACCCTGAGCTTCAGTTTCCCCAACTTTAAAATGGAAAATATAGTGTTTATCTCTTAGAGTTCCCGAGATAATTAATGAAATTCACCTGACCCAGAAAACATGTCTAATTTATTTCATGTTCCCCAACTCCTCCTCTCTTCTCATGTGGGTGGAAGCCACCAGTTGCCACAGGATGCGGGGGGAATGCAGTTCCCACGTAACATCCGTGGACATATATACCCCATTCAGCTTGAATGTAAAAGATGAGAGTAGCAATGAAGCCTGGGAGAACATGAATGAATGATAAATAAGTTACCATAAAATATAATATGCACCTTTGAGTAATCATAAAATGTTTAGTGACACCTTGCTTTTAGCTTTTTGAAATATTTATAACTAATAGATGAATGAAACTGCATAAGACGAACTTATAAAGAAGTCAAATGCTGTCATCCAATCTCAGAATAAGAGAGAGCAGCGTGGGCAAGAATCATAACAACCACTCCCTTCCAGAGCTCCCTGAGCCAGGCACTCCGCTGCACAGTCCACATGCTCATTTGGTCCTCACAGTGACCCCACGTGTCAGGGATCAGCAGCCCTATTCTATAGATGAGGCAACTAAGAACCACAGGATTGTCTTAAACATTCTCAAAGTGATATAGTTATAATAAGCATGGAAGAAATTCAAGCCCAACGGTGTTAAGCCCGTGTCTGCGTTCTTACATCTCTGCAACACTTCATAATTTACAGAGTCCAGTGTTTTGACTTCCATGCATTTTACTTGACGCTCACAACTGCCATTCTCTTTTACCTGGGAGATTTATGTCTTCTGCCTCACACTGCGGTATTTCAAAAAGTTTGAGAATTAAATGATAATATGAATCTTTTCATGAACTTTTTGAAGTATCATTGCATAGCTGAAGAAAGTTAGGCTCTGGTGAGTTCAGTGATTTGTCTAGTGTCAACAGAGGCAGGACCTCAGGGGAAGGGTCTGGAAGCGGGCACAGCATTCTGCAAGACACACGCTTACAAACCTACAACACTGGAAGAGAACCCGTGAGGATAATTAAATGCAATAAATACACTATAAGTATTTGTTGAGAGGCTTTCACATACTGCACTGGACTGGATCCTGTAAACACGTAAATTAAAACAAGACCTTTACCCTCAGAGACAGTCTATCTGGCTGAGCACTGGGGCATTGTTCTGCTTGACCACAACAAAACATAGGCCAGTCTTTTCATTAGCAGTACATTCACTGTTCCATTTCATCCACTCTGCTTTACAAAATTTATCAAGCATTTCAAGTGGAATGGCCCCATGCAGGGAGTTCTGGTCTGTGTGGGAGGCTGAAGGAGAGCAGGTGACGAGCGGGTGCACTTTGCAGCGTCCCCACTGCAGGAGCATGTGGCACTAAATGAGCCAAGCATGTGCACTGTCCCCACTAGGCTTGACGGTGTTATAAACCTGGAATTGACAGCACAGGGAGCTGGATGGCATATGAGGGGCAAGCAGAGAGACCGCTCAACTAGGGGACTTGGGGTGTGAACATGAGGACGGCCATGGCCAGAGTTAGAAATGCTTCCCCATGACACCTTCCCTCAAGGCCAAACTGGTGACTTCTTTATACAGAGAAGTGAGGGGCAGCTTCTATACTGGAAATCACAGGAGCTTGTGTGATGGCGAGGAGATCAAAGTTATCTGCTGCGATGTCGGGAACAAAGGCCCCTGAGCAGGAGGATCTCTGGGAGAACCGTGACACTGGCTCTGCTAGAAGTGAAGCGCTGGTGGGAGGAGCTGACCTTGCCACACAGCGGCCTCTCTGCTGCACTCAGACAGTAGGAGGTAGAAGAGATAACTATCAGGTTATTAGCATCCACTGCCACTGAGGTACATTGCTTGAGTTTAGATTTTTGTTTTTTAAATTTCAGTGATGCTTCTTTAATCAGAAACTCTATTTTCACCTTCATGGCCACAGCAGAATAAACCTTGCATCTTGCTGACTGATCACCATATACCTTTAAACACCAGCACACTCTCAGTTTTATTGATTTTGGTTATTTCAGGCCTTTCCCTGATACTGTCCCTCATGTTGACATACACTCACCCTCTCTCCTGTCTCCATATATGTTCATGCTCCCTCCCAACTTCACCCCTCATTATTCAATATGTCTTTAAGTCCCTACCCACAGTCAGCAGTATGCTGGGCTTTGGCGATGACTGAAAAACAAATCCACTGTACAGAACCTGGCCTTCCAGGATCTTTTAAACTGAGTCCAAGTTATAATGTGAACTATAAGAACACACGGAAGAGAAAGATCCGTGTGTAGTGAAGAAATGAGGACGTATTTTGGAGAAGAGAGAGCTCAGCAGGCTCTTGCACTTTGCAAAGGATTTGGACAGAGAGGCTTGATGTCTAGTGTCTCATTCAGGGCTCGGTGAGGAAACAAACTCCCTGGTTCAGGAATCCTGCTGCAGAAAACAGAAGGCTGGTTGGAATGGGAGCAGAAGTGTCAAGCCACAGGAGACCTTGACCCAGAAGTATTAATGACTTTTACGTGACAGACACTGTTTTAAGAACGTTATATTATCTGACAAAGTTGTCATGATGATTAAACAAGACATGCATAAAATCACTTAGCACAGGACCTGGTAATTGATAATTGCTCAGCGAATGCCAGCTTTCATTGTCATCAAACTTTAGTTCCAACGTAATGAAAAAGAAAAAGGAAAAACAAAAACAAACAAAAAGAAACCTTAGTGGCCATTTTTGTAAATAGACTCCTTTAATATAGCAAATACCTAAAGGCCCATAGAGTGCACCTGAACAATTGCTGTTTGGTAAACAAACGAGTGTGATAGAATGGCACTGGCCCACAGGAAGCCGGCGGCTATCTCACAACACTGGAGCTGCCCTCAGAGCCTCAAGACTCTCAAAACACTGGGCTCAGTAGGAGGAAAGTTTTGCAGCACCAGGGAAAATGCAATCCTATTTAACAAGCAGTGCAAGACTAGAGTAGCAAGAGACAAGAATTTTGGCATTCCTTTTCTGTATTGCCAACAAGCATGATTTAGTCATTTTCCTGGGCATGTTTTCCAGATGTATAGCATTCTAGATTTTATGTTTAAAATTATCATAAAAAGTGAGGGAAATGGAGAGATGTTGGTCAAAGAGCATAAACCTTCAGTTATAAGATTAATGCAATCTGGAGGCTATAGTTAATAAGACCGCCTTGTTTACTTGAAATGTTATAAGAGAATAGATCTTAAGTGTCCTCACCATACACACACTCAGTGGTAACTAGACGTGGTGACGGGTGTGTTAATTAATTTGATCGTGGTAATCATTTCACAATGTATACACATATCAAATAAACACATTGTACACCTTGAATATATACAATTTTTATTTGTCAATTATACCCCAATAAAGCTTGGGGGGGAAGAATGAACCTTCATGTAAACTATGGACTTTGGGTGATGGTGATGTGTCAGTGTAGGGTCATCGCTTATAACAAATGGACCACCCTGGTGGGGATGTTGATAATAGGAGAGGCTGTGCATGTGTGGGGTTAGGGGTATATGGGAAATCTATACTTTCTGTTTAATTTTGCTCTGAACTTAAAACTGGTTTTTTAAAAAAGTCTATTGAAAAAATAAATTTTAAAATGACCAGGAATGATGATTGTACAAATGAGCCTTCTCAGCAGAACTTATGTGAAAACATGAGTTTGTTTCATTAAATTCTCCAGATATCTTCAGCTCATCTTGATGAAATTAATTTGCTATATGCCCTTCTGGATTATTTACTATTGAAATTACGGTTCTTTGCTAAAGGATAGTCGTTTATTGATTTTAAAAAGAAAGCAGTCCAGTCATTATTTCTCGAGTGATCTGCAATATTGCACAGGAGTCATATGCACGTGGGAGGCGGGCCTGCAGCTCCCCAGAGCAGCTGTCCCACAGGCAAAGAGGGAGCGCGGTGGAGAGAGCCAGGAGGAGCCTGCCAGAGGTCCGGGCTGCTGCGCTGCAGTCACCACGCGGGGGCGACGCGCAGCCAGGGCGGCGGACGCACGGGTGTCCGTGCAGGGCGGTGGCAAGAGAAGGGGAATGTCGAAGTATAGATCTCACTGGAATAGCCGGTGGCCCAGGAACTGCTCATCTCTTCCTTTCAGTAGTCTCCGGTGGTGAAATGATGCCTATTCCTGCCTCCCAGAACGAATGTTCTAGGACATTCCAGATGCACACGCAGGGTGAGTGCTTATCATGCCCTCCAGCGCCCAGAAGAAAACTGCAGATTGCCAACGACTAGCATGTTGTTTCCTACTGCACAACTACCTGGAAGCTTAAGAGTATGTGGATATTTAAAATTAGTTTTCCTATTTATGCACAAAAAACTGGCCTAGCTAGGGTCAAGCCACTGAGTGTGGGCAAGTAGAGATGCCAAACATTTACCCCCTGCTCTGTCCTCTGCTGGATGAAGCATTTTTCTCATCTTTCATTAAAATTCCAATTTGCTTGGCCAGTGGAGTGGGTACGCATTAAATAAATAAACCACAAGCCTTTTACAATATTATCCCCACTTCTAATATCTGTTCCTCTTACAAAAGTCTACCTTATTAAGACATAAACCAGCCTCCCCTCCAAAGAAAGGGAAAAACAGAAAAACTACTGGCTGATTTTTCTGTCTAGGAGTAAATGAATGTTATCCTGAAACCACCCCGAAGCCTGTATTACCTGCATCACTGAAACAACATAAACCACTACAAAGGCAACTGTCCTGTGGCTATACAATTTTAGGTTTTTAGCTGAGCACAGAACCTCCCAGGCAATGACAACCAAGTGCATCCGAAAGTTAATCAGGAATGAAGGAGATGCCACCTGCACAGTTCACTGGGAGATTCTGCTGCTCCCGAGATACAGCTGAGTGACTGATTCATGGAAAGGGGTTACTCTCTCCCCATGAGGAATAAATTCCTCATGAAACCAACTCTCAGACAGGCACCAGGAAAAACTGCCAAGTCAGCACAATCAAGAAATGACTCTGAAGGCTACAATTTTGTCTGGAGTCTACTAAAATTTAGGAGCTCTGTACCTAATCCCCAAATTGGTTCTCAGTTCTCCTCCTCTCTCTCCTCTCTGTCTCTCTCCTTCTTTCTTTCTTTCTTTCTGCAGCTGTTTAATCTGTGATCCCTAAAACAGTTCCACAAGGCTCTGGACTCATCTGCTATCACACATCCCATAGAAAAGGAGATCATTTTAGCTAATCCTTATAAGCAATTGCAGTAAAACCAATTCTCTCTTTTGTGAGGTTGTCAAATATGTATGAATTACTCTGAGAAATAAAAGATAGCTCTTTTGAAAATAAATTTCTTAAGTTATTTTCCTGTGTTTGCATTAAAGTAAATGCTTAACATAGATTCCAAGACAGGATTCAAGAAAAATTAAAACATATTATTTTAATCAAATCCCAAGATATGACTGATGTTTGATAGGGAGCAGTAAATGGTCAATTATACAGGTGCCACATTGTACCTCTGCCGTTTTCCAATGCCTCTGTGCATGTGGTTTGGTGATATTATCTAAGGCAGGCTATGTTGACACGTGTGAGAATATGGAATGTGCCTGTACATACAACTGCAGGGATTGCAACACGTACTACAAGGAGAGGGAATAAGAAACCTGGGATAGAAAAGGCAGGCACTGTGGCAGACACTCTGACTGGGTCACCCCATTCCTTCCCACACTTCCCCAGTGCTGGGACAGCCACACAGTTTTCGTCAGACTGACACAATCTCAACCACGGAGCCCAAACTGGCCAGGGGTGACCCAGGTGAGTCAGTGCATGCCCATAACCTAAGGTGGCCTAAGCAGAATTAAGGATGAACTCAACAGCTTGGGGAAGAAACATCCTATCTCCCATTTATGAGCAAAAAAACGCGTTCATGAGCAAGGTTGGGTGTGTTGGCTGCCTTTGGAGAAGAAACTTGAGTTCAGGAAGTGTAACCATTTCCATAGTATTTCTGTGGTTTTCCTTTCTTCTAAGCGCCTTATAAATTTGCCCCTTTTGGAAAATTTTGACACTGCAGAGGCTGAAGTATAGGGATGCAAAAGTCTTCTACTCCCGGGGCAAGGTCAGAAAAGGATTGAACCCTAGAGGTCTTTATTAACTTTACTAGTTAATGGAAACTAATGAGGAAAAGAAAAAGCAAAACTTAAGATTAAGGACCACATAATTTTCTTATTTTTCTTATTTTTTCTTAATAAATTTTTCCTTGTTTATCCTTATAATTAATTTACAAAGAAATATACAAGGAGAGCATATACATAATTACTGTGGAAGTTGAAGCTTGGGGAGAATATTCTAAGGAGAACAGAAAACGGATGGGCAGTGCGATGAGCTGAATTGTGTCCCACACCCCAAAAAAATTCAGATGCGGACATCTAACCCCAGAGTGTGGCTACCTCAGAGTGTGACTGCATTTGAAGATATCATCTTTAAAGAGGTAAATAAGGTTAAACCACATCTTACGAGTTGGCCCTAATCTGACATTACTGGTGTCCTTATAAGAAGAGGAGATTCCGATACAGAAATGTGCAGAAGGAAGACCACGTGAAAACACGGGGAGAAGGCAGCCTTCTTCAAGCCAAGGAGAGAGGCCTCAGAGGAATCCAACCCTGCTGACACCTTGATCTTGGACTTCTGGCCTCCAGAACTGTGAGGCAATAAATTTATGTTGTTTAAGCCACCCAGTCTGTGGTGCTTTGTTATGGCAGCCCTAGAGAATTAATATAGGCAGATACTCTAGAAACCTGAGGTGCCTCGGAGATTATCACAAAGAGCCATCCAGAAAGGAGGCGGCTAGCTGAGTCTGCAGATAGGAATGAATAACTGGGAGAGAGAGAAATACATTTAGGATTTGTCAGAAT